>NC_056731.1:294426215-294583715 GCF_019279795.1 Protopterus annectens
CGGTCCAGCTGGTGAACCTGGGAATCCTGAGACAATGTTACAATTGCCTCATGTACACAGACAACCCTTTCCTCCTACCAACAACCTCTAACATATGTGAGAGATGCAACTATACAGCCAAACTGGAGGCTAAGCTCTCTCAACCCAAGACTGGTGCTGCCAGTCAGGAGGAGAAGGTAAACACACACACCTCAAAACCAGTCACACATAGACTAATCACACCTGAAAACATGACACATAAACCCACAAAGACATACTCAGAGGCTCTAAATAAAAACTTGCCAAAACAACAGAGACCTCCTAAGCAGACACACAAACACTCACTACCCAACATTAACCATACACATACCCCACATAGTCAGTGTGCCACATAGTCACAGCCCTTAAAGCCAAATTACACCCCTAATACACTAGTAATAGGTGACTCTATCGTCAGACACACTGATGTCCCACTCACCAGACTGAACAAAGAGAAGGTCACTGTAAGTTGCCTGTCGGGTGCCAGGATCTGCCACATAACTCAAGCACTCAGGTCACTACACAGCAAGTACAAATACGACTCTGTCATTGTCCATGCTGGTGTAAACGACTTGAGACATACCTCCCTGGACTATATGAAGAGAGACATTGAGGAGCTCTCTGATCATGTAGCCCAGGCCGGTATGACCTTGACCCTGAGTAGCATCCTGCCCTCACCTAGAATGATGCCACAGTATAAAGACAAAATGATTGACTTCAACAATTGGCTAAGTTACTGGTGTAATTCAAAGGGGATCCAGTGTCTGTCAGCCTGGGATGACATGCTAGACAAGCCACGTTGCTTCACCAGGGATGGCTTGCACCTGTCACCCCTGGGCTTTCGAATACTGGCAAAGGCTCTTGCCACCCCCATAGTGCCTTTTTTAGGCAAGGCTCAAAAGACAAACCCACCTCCGTAGACAATACAAAAAATAAAAAACTAAGGGTAATGCTACTCAACGCCAGAAGTCTAAACCTAAAGATGCACGCACTCGAGGCACTCCTCAGTATGAAGCAAATCGATATCTGTGCAGTGACAGAAACCTGGTTCAAGGCTCCTGAGAGCACCCCAGCATTACCAGGATTCAACTCATATCATACTTTTCGGCCACAAAACTCGGACAAAAGCACCAAAGGAGGGGGTGTATCCATCCTCATCAAGGACACCCACATCTCCAGATTAGTGGCATTGTATGAAACATCAGAAACAATTCATGCGCAACTAACAGTAGGCAAAACTGCCTTCCAAGTCATAGCCTGCTATAGATCACCCTCTCTGTCTCAGGACGCACACACAGCCTTCCTGAGAACACTAGAGAATATGAAGATCCTACCAAACACCATGATATTGGGGGACTTCAACTACCCAAACATCGACTGGGTAAACTACTTGAGTCCAAACTCATTTGCCCAACGGTTTCTAGAATTCATCAACTCAAACGCCATGGAACAACTAGTCACTGTTCCTACAAGAGGGGAAAATACATTAGACCTAGTCATTACAAACATAAGGGATCAATGTTCCACACCGGAGGTATATCCCTCGTTGGTGAGATTGGACCACAAACTGATCACAATAGACATCCACATCCCAACCCTACCCCCAGCCAAGGAAACCACAGTGAAAAACCTCTCAAAAACAAACTTCACTCTCCTCAAGACAGAAGTAGGAAACTTCAAAGCCCCTGAGAAATTGGAAAATGTTACCCAAACTGCAGAATCCTATACGAACGCACTCTATATGCACCTACAGGAATGCATGGATCATGCCATCCCAAGTAAAACCAAGGCTCACTCCTCCAAAAATAGGAGAGCAGTCTGATGGACCCCAACCATAAACAAGCTATACAACAAAAGGAGGAGACTACTACATGACAGGGCCAAAACCCTAAAAGGGAAGGCATCCCTCATCAGTATTAGCAAGAAACTTCTCTCCAGCATAAAAGCCTCAAAGGCGAACTTCGAAAGAAAAATTGCCATAGACTCCAAAGATAATCACAAGGCATTCTTCAGTTACGTCAGGAACCTGGGAGGAAACACCCAGATCTGCATATGTATATATATATATATATATATATATATATATATATACATATATATATATATATATATATATATATATATATATATATATATATATATGTATATCTATCTATATATATATATATATATATACATATATATATATATATATATATATGTATATATATATATATATATATATATATATATATATATATATATATATATATATATATATATATATATATGTGTAGCTATATATCTATAGATATAAAGGGGACATAACAAACAGATATATGACCACAGGCACTGTTAATGGGGGTAAAGGGGCCCAAGCTAAATACGTCTTGTACATATTGATATCACCCCCTTCCCCACAGCCAAACAGATCTATCTTGCAATACAATACCAAATGTTGCAAGTCCCATAACCAGGACCTGACACAACATGGGCACAAGACATTAACAATAATCCATCGCACCTGTATGATGTCAGGCTGGTATCAATAACATATCATGCAGTACAGTCTGGCTACCATAGGGGAATGTACAATGTGGAAGCAATAAACATTCCAAAGATACATATACACACACACACACACACACACACACACACACACACACACATATATATATATATATATATATATATATATATATATATATATATATATATATATATATATATATATATATATATATATATATATATATACAGTATGTGTGTGTGTGTGTGTGTGTGTGTGTGTGTATATATATATATATATATATATATAGAGAGAGAGAGAGAGAGAGAGATGTGACTACACATACACACAAAGAGATATGTATAGGAAGATACATATTTAGAGGGTGCACACCATACTGAACAGCCAGTATTCCTACAGTTGCCATATTATCAAATGGACAGTGTATGAGTCACCCATACAAAAGACAATTGTTGCCTGAAACATATACCCACAGAGAGGTCTAAGGATATAATACCACACACAGATTTGCATACATGAGTAAGTTTTATTTGTGTACTATTACAGTTGTATATGCCATGTCATACAGATGTTTAGACTTTGAAATACATACAAACAGATTAATCAACTCTCAAACAGATCATGTAATACAGTAATCCAAAAGCATATCAAACGGATACTCTCCGTCACTGCCAAAACAGAAATGCTTGCTGGCACTAACTCGAATAAGGCACAAAAGTAATCCACAACGAAATTTAATCACCCACGAAGAAGAGCAACAATGTATCTTACAAACACTTGTAACAGTTAAGCGCGTTCATCCGCAAAAATGCAGACTTCTTCAGAACTACTGAAAACATAATAGAACAGTTCTTTTAAAAACTTTTTGGCGCCAATATTCATACAAACATTTAAAGTGACAGTGCTCACATACTAAAAAGTATTTGATACTATGATGCTTATATATTTTCGAACTATTATATACATATACTTTAATACATAACTAAATTATCAATATAATAATAAAATATTAATATAATAATAAAATGTTTTTAAAATAAGATTTATGTTAAAAATTATTACTTGAAAAATTGATGTAGATACAATTGAATGAATTGATATGAATGTACCATAAATAAACATTACTAACATTTGTATCTAATAAATATGATACTGTGATAAAATATAATTCATTAATTAAGAAACTCAAAGTGTAAAAAGGAAAGGCTTTATAGAAATAAAGTCATTAATACCCAGTGCATTGGTAGCGTCTGTCAGCACTTGCCAGGTACTTTCCTTTTTACTTAAAAGTGCTTTGAAATTACCTCCCCTATTGGAAGGCAAAACCTGGTCTATAATGGCAAAACTGAAACTATGCTCACTACATTTTTTCTCAATATGTTTATATAAGGCGTTCTTATTGTCATGTGTCCTTATTCTATACAAGTGGTCATAGATTCTTTTTCTAAGTTGTCTTTCAGTTTTACCAATATAGTACGCAGGACACATGGAACAAACTGCTAAATAAGTTACATTCTTTGTATTACAATTGCCTTTTTTAAATCTTATATAAGTCTTATTTACATTTCCTAATCTAATTCCCTCACTCTCATTTATACAAAAACACTGTTTACACGAACCACATTTTTTAGTGGCCTGTTTTTTCCGCTGTCTTTTTGTCCTTTTTGTAATAAATTCTTAATATTCAACCCCATCTTAAAAACAAACCTTGGTATCTCACCCAGAATTTGTTTAATTTCTTCATCTAAAACTAAGTTTTTCCAATATTTACAAATCATTTCCTTAATTTCATTTACATATGGGGAATATGTCAATGTACAAATCCTATTACAAGGGACATTTTCCTTATTTTTATTAATATTATTTATATCTTGTCCTATTCCCAATATAGGGACATATTTTTTGCCCCATTCCCTAATAACATAAGCAGATACATCTTCCAATAAACCTTTTGGATAACCTCTATTTAAAAACATAGAAATCATAAAATCAATTTCATTTTTCATAATTTCAAAACTTGAACACATCCTAGCAGCTCTTATACATTGACCTTTAAAAATATTTTTCAGCATATATTTAGGATGTTGACTACTATATTCCATGTACCCATTTGAGAACGTTTTTTTCCTAAATATTTCTGATTGAAAACCACGGTCTGTATGCTTGATATAGGTATCTAAGTATGAAATCCCTTCCTGACTCACATTATATGTAAATTTTAAAAAATTACTAGTAGTATTTAAATAATTTATGAATTCTTCTATCATTTCATGCGGCCCATTCCATAAAACAAACATATCGTCTAGGAACCTAGTATAATACGAAATAAATTGATAATATTTACTTTTAAACAAATAATTATTTTCCCACTATTACATCACCATATTAGCAAAAATAGGGGCACAAGAAACCCCCATTGCTACACCCTTAGTTTGTTGCTCTTCTGCGTGGGTGATTAAATTTCGTTGTGGATTACTTTTGTGCCTTATTCGAGTTAATGCCAGCAAGCATTTCTGTTTTGGCAGTGACGGAGAGTATCCGTTTGATACGTTCACTTTCTGGTGTTGTTTTTGTGGCTTGGAGATAGTAATCCAAAAGCATAACATATGTTCCCATCCAGGCCAAGGCCTTCAAGTAGTACAACAGTAAAGACAGACTGGGCCACAGGATAACACTCAATCAACAGTAAGTAATGCAAATGGATAATCTAGTAGCCTCTAACTACACTCTGTACACAATCCCTAGGGGGAAAAGACTTCAGTTAACACAATGGGATGTATCTGTCACATAACAAGGCATAACTGAAACCATCACAATCACACTGACAAACATAACAGTCTGTGTGGCAGTTAGCAGTTGGCCAGCATTTTCCCCAGGCAAAACGTATGGTAATGTACATCCATATACCTTAAAGCAGCTTACTCCTGATATCCCTCACATGTTGTAACAGCCTAGGTTATTTATGGTGCATTCCCCCCATAGACTGACTTACAGGGGCATATGCCACTGTTACATACTCTGACCTCTGGACTGCACAAGGGCACACATGTATTGTGCAGATGATGCCCACATATATATGGACCCAGCCCCACAATATGTGTGGGGGCCACAACAGCACTGGAATGATGGCAGGAATGGCAGCTATGGCAGCATGACAAAATCACAGGCCACTGCATAACAACTCCTGACTGCATGTCATACGGACAAAGCCTGGTATGTAGGTGGTGGACAGAGGCCGAAACACAGGCCCATATGTGAAATAGTGTTGTCATACACTAAGCAAGTTTCTGGTGTTACAGGATAGTCTGTAACATTCACTTAGTCAGGAATAAGAAGTCAGAAACACAAATGGATGTAGACATGTACTGACAGCACTCAACGCACACACGCACACACACACACACACACACACACACACACACACACACACACACACACACACACACACACACACACACACTGCCAGTGATATATCTGACACAAAACCTGTGTGGTGGACAGACAAAACATAACAGGCACGCCTCTGGCCATCAAGTGTATAGGGCCACAGTTGAGAGCTATGCAGACAGACTGCATTCCATGATAAACTAGTATGTACATACAAACCCTGTAACAATGGTGCTATACAATGCATACAACAACACTACTCACACTCTGTCTGTAGTTCTGTAACCTTATACAAATCTTAGCTGGTCTGAGTTTGCAAGTTCTCTTGTAAGAGGTATTGCTACATGCTGTCTGTAACACTGCTGTCCACACACAGGAAGGATGTCCACCATACAGAAAAGGTAAAGGGACCACGCCCACATTATGGAGGGATTTATAGTAGTGGGTTGCTACGACAGTGGTAATTGGAAGTACTACATAGCATGCTGTATGCAGGTAGCAAGTGGAGGACACTGATTGGTGCAGAGGCCATCACCTGATCATGTGCATCACCTACAAAAGCCATGCTCCAATTTATTCAAAGCAGCTCAATCCATATACTGGAGAGAGAGAGAGAGAGAGAGAGAAGAGACAGTGAAAGAAAATGAAATTGAAAGTGAAACAAACAAACAGTCAAACAAACTAAGAAAGAAAGCAGGCTAAAGGCCAAGCCAAAGGAGAACAAAAAAAATCCTTACAAGGACACTATCCAGAACAGACCTAATTCCCCCAACAGTTTTGTGAATTATCTATGCATGTAATTGACTGTAGTACTTGGTCCATAATAATGGGATAGATGATGTGGAATGATTTATATGTGCCATCAGGTGTTGTTGTAATGACGTTCAGCTGAACAACTGCTATGGACAATCGAGTCTGTCCCTGTGGGTAGTGGGCCATACCCGTCAACTGTGCAGAGCAGCACTGACTGACAAGATGTAAGCCATCATAGTGTGTGTTGTGTAATGGAAAGCATGCATATTACTGTGGCCAATAGCTGGTGGTGGAAGTAATGCCATAATGATGGACACATGGGTTCCAGAGCCCACCACTTGCAGGAAACTCAAGTTAACATGTAATGTAGCATGCTGAAATGCCATAGGTGTGTAATAGGCTTACCTGCAATCTGGCCCTATATATAACCCCCTAATGTTAGTCTATGTCCATATGAGGCGCCTGTCTGTATTGAAGCAAGGCAGAACTGTGCAGCTGTGCAGGAAGGAGAGTTAGAGACTGTGGACCTGATGTCTGAATCTACCCCAACCCCATATATATATATATATATATATATATATATATATATATATATATATATATAGAGGTATGTATATGTGTGTGTGTATATATATATATATATATATATATATATATATATATATATATATATGCAACATAAAATATATCTACACACACACACACACACACACACACACACACACACACACACATATATATATGTGTGTGTGTGTATGTCTACATATATACAAACACACACACACACACACACACACACACACACACACACACACACACACACACACACACACACACACACACACACACACACACACACACACACACACACACATATGCATATAAATACAAGTCCCCTATATTTCCATCACAGTGCTGCATGCTATGTTTGAGGGAACATCACACATATCAATACACACAGATATATACTGTTGTGTGTGCAACATGGATGGTTATGTCACATGTGAACCCCTTGTTGGGACCACATTGCCCTTGTCTGTGAAGGTGGGAATGGGAATTTGGGGAAGGATAGCAGGTATATTTGTAGGTGGGTTGGGTTGGTAGATATATAGAGGACAGCCTACAGGGGTGGTATATGACACATGTGGTGGGTAAACACCCTGGATGGTGGGTGTGGTCTGCGATGTGGAAGCCCCATGAGCCCCCATATGGAAACAATGGGAACAAGGCCTCCACCCATTGCTAGTCACAACAGCAGCTTCACAGCTCTGAAGGTGCCTGGCCTGGAGGCTGGGCAGGTGGAGCATGTGGACCCTGTGATTGTGTACTGAGGGCCTCAAGGTGCTGTAGCACATCCCACAAGTCTCTGTGGAGCCCCCTATTTAAGAGACCCTGGACCTGACCTCAGGTGACAGGATCATGTCTGTGTGTGCCCCCAGGGGGAGGGGACACCATCCCCTGAGGTGGTTCCACCTGAAGGTAGTGGTGGACCAGTAGATGAGGAGGTCCCAGGTTGGGTCCCACATGTAATGTGGCCTGGTAACATGGCCAGATAAGGTGGGAGAGGTGGTTCTGCTGGCAACTGTTACCTACACATGCTATTGTGTCACTGTTATAGAACATATGTGGGTAGTAATAGTCCACACAATCCCGGATCATATCCAAAAGCATGCATAGATACCCCCAATAACATATAATGACAGATGTGCAGCAATCACATAGCAAACAAACCACATGCATATATGGAACCATAGTGGCCCTTACAATGGCATGCAGGTGAAATAGTCCGTAACAGGCCAGCAATGATAGTGTCCCCAGAGGGAACATGGCTACAAACGCATAGCACAAAGTGTGGTACAATATGATAAGTCTGCTCTTCACTTTTTCCCTTAGAACTGCTCTAAATCTCAAAATAAGCACTCTATTTTCATTCTAAAGCCCTGCACTTGCTCGTATAAGTAATCTCATAGGTAAACACAAATAAACGTAAGCACTACATCCTCTTATACTCCTTTTAAGCACTTGCTCCCTATTGGTTCTTTCTGATCAGTCAATAAGTAGTTCCCTATATTATCCAGGCATGTCCAAAGGTCAGTTTCGGGTTTACTCTCCAGTCCAGCTGGTGAATCTGGGAATCTTGAGGCAATGTTACAACTGCCTTATGTATACAGACCACCCTCTCCTCCTCCCAACAAGCTCAAATATATGTGAGAGATGAAACTATATAGCCAAACTGGAGGCTAAGCTCTCTCAACCCAGTACTGGCACAGCCTGTCAGGAGGAAAAGGTCACCACACACACCACAAATCCAGTCTCACATAGACCTATCGCATCAGCAAACCAAACACATAAATACACAAAAACATACTCGGAGGCTCTAAATAAAAATCTGCCTAAGCAGCAGAGAACTCCAAAGCAGACATCCAAGCAACCCCTACCACGAAACAATACCCACAAAGCACATAGCTCACAAAGTCAGTGTGCCACACAGTCACAGCCCTTAATGCTAAACAACACACCTAATACACTTGTAATAGGTGACTCTATTGTCAGACACACTGACGTCCCACTCACCAGGCTGAACAAGGAGAAGGTCACTGTAAGCTGCCTGTCGGGTGCCAGGATCTGCCACATAACACAAGCACTCAGGTCACTCCAAAGCAAGTACAAATATGAGTCCGTCATTGTCCATGCTGGTGTGAATGACCTGAGACGTACCTCCCTGGACTACATGAAAAAAGACGTAGAGGAGCTCTTTGTTCATGTAGTCCAGGCCGGTATGACCCTGACCTTGAGTAGCATCTTACCCTCACCAAGAATGATGCCACAGTATAAAGACAAAATGATCAATTTTAACAATTGGCTAAAGTATTGGTGTCATTCAAAGGGGATCCAGTGTCTGTCAGCCTGGGATGACATGCTCGACAAGCCACGTTGCTTCACTAGGGACAGCTTGCACCTGTCACCCCTGGGTTTTCGAATACTGGCAAAGGCTCTTGCCTCCTCCATAGTGCCTTTTTTAGGCAAGGCTCAAAAGACAAACCCACCTCCATAGACAACACAAAAAAAAAAAAAAAAAAACTAAGGGTAATGCTGCTCAACGCCAGAACTCTAAACCTCAAGATGCACGCACGCGAGACTCTCCTCAGTATGGAGAATATCGATATCTGTGCAGTAACAGAAACCTGGTTCAAGGCTCCCGAGAGCACCCCAGCACTAACAGGTTATACTTTATACCATGTTTTCCGGCCCCAAAACTCGGACCGAACCACAAAAGGAGGGGGAGTATCCATATTTATCAAAGATACCCACACCTCCAGGTTAGTGGCACTGCACGAAGCATCGGAGACCATCCATGTGCAACTAACAGTGGGCAAAACTGCCTTTCAGTTTGTAGCCTGCTACAGACCACCCTCCCAAACACAGGAACCTCACTCGGCTTTCCTGAGAACACTGGAGAATATGAAGGTCTCTCCAAACACCACTGTATTGGGTGACTTCAACTACCCAAACATTGATTGGGAAAACTACTCAAGCCCAAACACCCTCGCCCAACATCTCCTAGAGTTTATAAACTCAAATGCTATGGAACAACTGGTCACCACTCCCACAAGAGGGGAAAACATATTGGATCTGGTCATGACCAACATGGGGTCTCTATGTTCCACACCAGAGGTATACCCCTCATTGGTAAGATCAGACCATAAACAAATCTCACTGGACATCCATATTCCGTCCCCACCCCTAGCCAAGGAAACCACGGTGAAGAACTTCTCAAAAGCAAACTTCACACTTCTCAAAACCAAGGTGGAATACTTCAAAGCCCCCAGGCCAGTGGAAAATACGGCCCAAAATGCAGAATCCTTTACAAAAGCAGTCTATGGACACCTACAGGAATTGATGGAGCATGCTATCCCAAATAAAACCAAGACTCACTCCTCCAAAAGCAGGAGACCTGTCTGGTGGACCCCGGCCATAAATAAGCTATACAACAGAAGGAGAAAGCTACTACATGATAGAGCAAAATCCCAAAAGGGAAGGTGTCTCTGATCAGTACTAGCAAGAAACTACGATCCCTCATAAAATCATCTAAGGCCAGCTTCGAAAGAAAAATTGCACAAGACACTAAAGATAATCACAAGGCCTACTTTAGTTATGTCAGAAACCTGGGAGGCAACTCACAGATATGCTCTGAGTTAGAGCAAAATGACAAAAAATACACTGAACCCACAGACATTGCCAACATCCTGGCAGAAAGGTTCAGTGCAAACTTCTCCCCCCCTTCCCCCCAAAAAGAGCAAATGTCTATCCCAACAGAGTGTAGCCTTCCTGAGATCACAGATGCACAGGTGAGAGCTGCCCTCTCCAAAGCAAAAAACACAGCATCAATGGGACCAGACGGTGTCCCGGGCTGTGTCTTACATGAGCTCCAAGAAGAACTAAACCCTCATATAAAGTCACTGTTCAATCTCAGCCTTACTACAGGATATGTACCCAAGGAATGGCATACAGCAACAGTGGTCCCACTCCACAAAGGTGGTGCCACAACAGAACCCAGAAACTATCACCCTATAAGCCTGACTAGCCTGGTCTGCAAAGCTATGGAGCGTATCATCATGGAAATCATAAACAAAGACATTGGGAACCTCCAGACACTGGATCCTACCCAATTCGGCTTTGTTAATGGCAGATCTTGCCTCTTGAACCTGGTCAACTTCTTTGAAACAGTTACCAAAACCATAGATGAAGGGAAGGTAGTCCACACAGCCTACCTGGACTTCGCAAAAGCCTTCGACACAATACCACACTCGGGCATCATAAATAAGCTCACCAGCTTAAATATCAACCCCTATGTTACAAGATGGGTTGCAAACTGGCTCAGGGATAGAACCCACATGGTCAGAATAGCAGGTGCCATGTCAGACTCTAAACCAGTTACAAGTGGCGCTCCGCAAGGCTCAGTCCTGGGACCTCTCTTGTTCGGTATATATTTCTCCGAGGTACAGGCTAACACGGGTGGACTATGGCTGACCAAGTTTGCAGATGACTGCAAACTGGGTGCCGTAATCGACTCTCCGGCTGACACAAGCATCCTCCAAAAGGGTCTCACAGAGACGGATAACTGGTGCCAGAGCCATGGCCTAAAGCTAAATGCCAAAAAGGGCATAGTCATCCCCTTTGGGAAAAACAAAGGGCCCACAAATTACCACATAGGTGGTAATCCATTAAGTACAGAAGAAGTAATTAGGGACGTGGGGATCCAAGTAGATAGCAATCTCTCCTTTGACAATCACATTGCCAAAGTGGTTAGAAAGACCTTCTATATAGCCCACCTTATCACGAAAGGGTTCACATCTAGATCAAGAGAGGTCATCGTGCCCCTCTACTCATAACTTATCAGGCCCATAATTGAATACAATGCCCCATTTGGGATGTACCTTACCCGACACCTGCAGCAACTGGAAAGACCCCAAAAGTATCTCACCAAGAGGATCAAGGGGCTCAAACCCTATGCAGTTTGGCTAAAGAAACTCCAGCTCTACTCAGTTGCATGCCGCCTACTCAGAGGCGATCTGTGTCTGATGTATAAAGCCATGTCCAACCCAGAATTAATGGACATGCTTCGTCTCAGGAAGTCCAAATCCCTTAGAGCTACATGCTCCAGGGACTTGAACCTCAGCACAGAAATAAATAGGACATGCTGGAGGGACAGATTCATATCCCAGAGGCTCCCCTCACTCTGGAACAAAATCCCAATCCATGTTAGGCAGAGCCCCTCACTGACCCTCTTCAAGAGAAATCTTGACGAGTGGATGGGAGATTGTAAGTTTACCCCTGGGATCTCTTCTGTGTCCCTGCCTGACAGAGGTACTGTAAACTAACCTTAAAAGGGCTACCTTCTGTGACCTACTATACAGAGGCACAGTCAACTAATCTAAAAGGGTGGCGAAAGCCAAACACACTCTGGCTAGGCTTATAAATGCCCTAGGGCAGATAGCCTAGTATCAACCTATGAACCTATATATGTCCCAATGGTAGGTAAGTTGTAGCCATACCTATTGAGTCGTGTGAACAGTTTGTTGTCACAGATATGGTGGGAGGGAGACAGAGATGTGTATTAAGAACTATGGTAACCTTGCTGTATGAGTTGCTCAGACCTGTTTCAATCTTTGTGTGTTTCAGGCAAGATGTCACACGGCCAGTTACTGGTGTATTCAGTGGATGAAAATGAGGTCATTGTTAACCACCTGGTACAGCACTACCAGGTGCTCTTCAGCAGGACAGCCCATGAGCAGCAGGAGCAGGCCACCCTGTGGAATGATCTAGTCTACAGGGTCAATGATGTCGGCCTGCATAACCGCACATATCAGCAGGTCCGGCATCATTGTAGCGACCTGCTTTGCAATGCCTGTCAGCATGCTTCTGCAGTCCGGGGGGAATCACCTCGCAACAGGGAAGGTCATGCCATCCATCCCCCTCTGACACATGTTGAGGAGCTCCTCGGCCGCCTCATGGCACCTGCCTGCCCGCACATGCAACAACTGGCGGAGATCATAGTGGAAGTGGGTACTACCTACACCTACACACTGGCTGAAGAGCATGCAGGTAAGGCCACAGGGCACATCAGTAGACCACTGTTGCATATGCATCCGCATCTGTACAGGTAGATAATGCATATGTGAGATGTCATATATATAGTCTGTTGCTGTGTAGTAGTAATAAACAGATGTACATAAGCTGTAGTATTGTGGACTTGTACTTTTGATGTACTGTAATGCTGCACCCACCCTGTATCAATGCCACAGCTGTGGCTACTGACATCACATATCTCACACACTTATGTAGGTCCCCCTGGTATACCACCAAGGCAGCAGCCTGTAGCTGGTGAGTATGGTTTATGTACATGCTTGTCAATACACCGGTCATGTAATGGCTATGGTATATTCCATGCACACATCTAACACACCTACCCATAATGCATGCTGTACATGTTCACGTATTGTTGCTGTTAACTGCACTCCATCACAGTGGTGACCATGACGGTGTATCTGAAGGGTATGTCAGACACCTGCAATATAACTAACATCCTGTCATTGTGAAATGTGTCCACAGGGATGAACATAATGGTGGGACACATGGCCTACAGTAGGGACATGTGTGAAACATCACCCTTATACAGTGCTACAACAGTGTATATACCAGTATTACAATGGCAACTGTTACAGATCTACACTAAGGCATATCATAATACTGTGGTCCACAATCCTTAAAACCTGCAATTTGTCCCCAACATGACCAATAAGTGTGTAATACGGAATTGTAGGTTAGGGCCACAAATATGGGGAATACATACCTTCACAAACACTGAAAGCATATGTGTGCACACACTCCAGATAAAATATAGTGGAAGCAGCTGTTGAGGTACTGACTGCATGCATTTGTTATGGAAATGCACCTTTCAGCAAGTACACTTCCCCAACGTCACACCACGTATTGGTCTGCTGTCCAAGACGTTTGGACATCAAATGTGCACACTTACCTGCAACAGAGCCAGGTGTGGCTTGCACACATCTTACATGACATGGCATAGGCCCCATTCCCAACTGGTAGCACCCATGAGCTGGACATGTAGCCATACCTCACCACTGTATATGCCATGACAAACAGTGCAGACAGTCATTTATGTGGCAAGGATGTATGGGACAAGAATGATGTAGGAAATAAACAGATGGCCATCCAAGGCAAATGGTGCCACATGTAGAAAACTGGGCATGTGGGCTGCCAAGTAACATGCCACAACACTGAGGGGGTTGCAGGAATGTCCAGCAAGTATTGTCTGTGCAGTACCCATGTCAGCAATTGCCTGGACTCTGCAAGCATGTGGCCTATGGGTTAGGGTAATCAGATGTGACAGTTGTACCACAGGAAACATCAGCAAGGCCTCTCTACAGGTAGTGTATGCATAACAGAAGTGGTTCCCAAAAGTCATGCATTGCAATGTGTACTGGTGTACCATGACCACATTGGAATCCTACAGACAGTATCATGTAAGATGCATGTGCTACACAACAAACGCCTCACCCCACCTCAGGCCCACCATCCCCATCTGTACTGTGCCGGTGCCAGTGTACACCTGTATGTTTGCCATTCATTAGCTGGGACTAGGCTGTTACACGTGGTGTTCAGTGTGCGGGACACTGCAAACTTACACATATGTAGGCCATAGCTCTCAAGCATCTGCAAAAAAGGATGAAGGAGGGGAGGGGGTGTCATCATGACACACCAGTGCACTGCAGCAGGGATCCTAAGGATGTTATGAATGACTGTATCTGCACACAGTCAGGTTCAGGAACTGTGGCAGATGTAACCCTGACTCCACAGCTATAGTGGTGGCAGTGTGTGAACTCCAAGGGATGTGCACATGAGTTGAACCTGCAATCATGCAGAGTTGGGGAACATGTGCAGGGCAGACTGAACATATACTGGCAAATGCAGATGGCCCATGCTAGTATACCCCTGCCAGGAATAGTGACTGCTGTAGTACACATAACAGTAGCTACAACAAACCGTCATCATATGGGCGTGCACACATATGTACCCACAAATTGTATGCATCGCAGTCAACATCAGCACAACTAACACATTTCTTAGACACTGCATTTGAATGTACAGGACATATGTCACATATAAGGCACATGTAATGTTAACATATGCAGTGATGTGGTCCCATGGCATATCAAGGAAGAGGGCGCCATATCAATAAGGGTGTATACACTCCCCATAGCCACGGTAAGATTTGACGGTTGTCACTGTAATAGTATTATATTGGTCATAAATGCACTGCTGATGTTGAGATCTGTAAATCAGACATCAGGCATTCACAAATGACATCTGTCCACATATCATCCCAGGTATGTGTTGGACAAACACATAGGGGCTGTTAGCATTAGAGCAGACATAACTGACACAGTAATACACATTCAGCAATGGTGTGTACACCTGTGAGGTATGGTGCACAGTACATGGCAGGGTGCACAACAGGTGCACAGCAATACTGTGTACATGGGTACAGTGTTTTCCAGGGGAAGGGCCATCACTTACTAACACAGGCCATGCATCGCACACATGTATACTGTTGCTAGCATGGATTGACTATAGCTGCACTGCATGCTGTTGAGTACCATATGTTATGCATGTTGACAGATGGGTAATGGGAGATCTGTGTACACTATCCTTGTGCAACCTTACCTGTAGGTGTGTGTGTGTGGGTGGGGGGGTTAATTTCTCTGTACGTGCAATCTGGTGGAGTGGAGGAGGTTGATGCATGTAGGATGTGTGTGTGCATGTGTGTGTGTTTGTGTGGGTGTCCATGTATGCACATGTGTGATTGCGGGGTGTTCATAAGTCAGTACTTCCCTTTGGAATCGTGCAGTACATGGACATGGACTGACACAAGAGACACCAGGAATACTTGTCTGATATGTAATCTCAGGACAGCTGATAGTATAATAAGGTCTGTAGCATGGAACATGCATTGGGAGGGACACTAGACACCAGGTATACCATTAAAATTGCAATCAGCAGAAGGCTGAATGACTACCCACGTATGCAGCACTACAAATGCATTGGGGAATTACTAGACAACACCAGGGAGTGGATCCATATATTACTGTTGTCCACATAAGTCAACTGAGCAGTAGATCTTGCATCTACTGAGCAATAGTTATGTATGACACTCCAGTGCATAACATTATTGAGTGAACGTAGTAACCCCTAACATATGGGGGCCATGCTCATGATGTCTGGACATACCCAGGGTAAACACTGGATGACAGCAGTGAGGCCTTGTACAACCTACTCCAATCAAGTCAAAGAGTTAATGGAGTAACAGGTCATGTGTAGTGATCACTTGTCTAGGCATTTAGAAGAATGATACATTAATGAGTGGTATTAATGAGTGTATGTTACCAAGTGTGATGCAGGATGGGGAACCTATGTGAATAAACTTGGGACTGTCTGTAAACTCAGAGACAGGTAGGTATTATGGTGGAATCTCAGTGTGTGTGTGTGTGTGTGTGTGTGTGTGTGTGTGTGTGTGTGTGTGTGTGTGTGTGTGTGTGTGTATGTGTGTGTGTACTGTTATGCAATGCCATACAGGTCTTAAAGTGTGTTTCTTGTTTTCCCCTACAGGTGACGAGGTGGGTCAGGGCCCCTCCTGCATGCAATCTGATGTTGGTATCCATACATACACCGAAGATGATGATAGGACTGTTGAGGCACAGGCGGGGTTGTCAGAGGCCGAAACAGCGCCATCGTTTGACATCCCCCTGTTAGACACCCCAACCCCGCACACAGTCACATTGCCTATAGATACCCCATCACCAATGGCCATAGCAGAGGGACAGTTGGCGGTTGGTGGCAGTGCACATGAGAGTGTGGTATCTATGCCTGCTGTGTCTGGACATAGCAGGAATAGCCAAATGTCTGGCAGGGCACCACATAGGCAGATGTACCAGGGTGCTCATGGGAGGGCTGCTGGCCATCATGCCCCTGGCAGAAGTGCCACAACTGGTACCATCAGGCGCATGTTTTAGACTGTCATGGGATCACAGGCATGTATGGAACTGTGCACCAGACAGGGCCTGAAGCTGGAGAGGGCTGCTCTCTCATCTGTAAGCGACAACTTCCATGAACTTGCAGGGGCCCTCCATGATTATACCGAGGTCATGGATAGATGGTTGGGTGAGATGGCGGACCTCATCGACTGTGGATTGTCCATGGTCGAACATGTGGTGGGAGTGGGGTGACGGCCGCATGGATGTAGGCAAGCAACACCAACAGCTGGCAGTTGACATGAACGTGCAAGGACACCAAGGTGCTCCCATAGTGGCAGTACCAGCCCCAGCACAGCAGGGGGGTGCTGCCCACACCATACCACAGCAGGCCACATGCATGTGGCCTTGGCCAGTCCCAGGAGGAACCTGGTTCCAGCGGGCATATGTCATCATCAGGGGAGAGTAGCACATCGAGGCCTGTACCTGGACGTGCCCATGGAACCCCTGGCAGGCACAGTCCGCATGTCCATGGCCGGAGGAGGTGAACTGCACACCCTGCCAGGTATGGTCTGCAGCTATCCAAGAAACACCTGTATAGGGCAGCTACATGGCAGAACTGTGTGCATGCATACCTATACAGTATACAAACACACCTTAGGGCAACCCCATACCCACACACACCACATCACCATGCCCATATCATCAAATTACATGCCACACCCACACACATGGTGTCAAATGTATGGCCCACCCTCGGTCTCTGGCAAACAAACAACACACCCTGTGCATAGGTTCTGATGCACACAGTGACTGTACTACAGTGCACCAATGTACTGCTGTGTAACATGTTGTCAGCAGTAATGTTTAATGCTTACATGTCAGGTAGTGTAGCTGTCCAGCCATGATGCATTATAGCTGTTAGTAACACTGAGTAATTGTGGTCTCCATAATGTTATCCATTTGTGTTGTATGTGTACATGTATCAGCAGGAGGATGGTCTGCAGTCATATTCCACAAGGGGTATGGCACTGTAGTGACACCATGGCCGTGACATATCCTGAGTACAGTTGACCACATGCCACAGGTCTGTATAGCAGTTGCTGCCTGTGCCACATGGACAGGTGACTCCCCGGGACATGTATGATCAGCAACCTGATGTAGATCCCTCCACATACACGGACACTCTTACTTGGCAACAGTGGGACTAGACCCCTACGTAGGTATGTAGTGCTACTGATGTGTGTGGGTTTCACTGCACACACCACACAGCATTTAGGATGAGGTGTATTCCAGGTTACGTTACATGCAGGACATCCACAGGCATTGTACAGTATGGTAATGGGGGATTTAATGGTTGTATATGGACAATACATAGTGTGACATAGCATCATATACACATTAACAGACACATAACAGGCAGACACACATCCGAGATACCTGGGCCTATCAGTGCTAACTAATTTGTCAGTGTGTCCAATGTGTTACAGGTAGGCTACACACAGCACATGCATAAATGGGCTGGATTGTGTTATCAGTTACCTGTATGGTTGATGGTGACAGTGGTGGCCATACAGTAGTACATGGGACATGTACCGGGGTACCATGGTGTAATGACAGTGCACACAGCACCCACAGCCCACTGTAGATATTGTACACACTAGAACCAATGATGACACTCTGGCATACCCACCATCACACATTGACCACGACTGAGATACAACCCATTGTCCATCCCAACAGTGGTACTATAGTGATATGCATCTAATGCACATGCCACAGGCATAATAGGGTGATGCATTCTCATGCCTCACTTATGGGCAGCAACATCATTATCTGTAGGTAATGCTACTCAATGCTAGAAATCTAAACCTCAAAATGCACTCTCTCGAGGCACTTCTAAAAATGGAGAACATCGATATCTGTGCAGTAACTGAGACCTGGTTCAAGGCTCCAGAGAGCACCCCTGCAATACCAGGCTACAACTCTTACCACACTTTTCGGCCACCAAACCAGGATCGAAACACTAAAGGTGGAGGAGTGTCCCTATTCACCAAGGATATTCACACCACCAGGTTAGTTGCCCAACACAATGCGCCTGAAATTCTCCAGGTGCAACTAACACTAGGTAAGACTGCAATCCAAATTATAGCTTGCTACAGATCCCCCACCATGCCCCAAGATTCTCACTACACATTTCTAAACAGACTGGAAAATAATAATATACAACCAAACACCCTAATACTGGGTGATTTCAACTACCTTGGCATTAACTGGGAAAACTACTCGTGTACCAACATCTTTGCCCAACGGTTCTTGGAATTCATAAATTCCAATGCCCTGGATCAACTAATCCATAGTCCCACCAGGGGCTCCAATATCATAGACCTGGTCATTACCAACATGGGAAATTGATGCTCCACACCTATGGTCACCCCCTTGTTGATCAGGTCAGACCATAAGCTAATCACCCTTAACATCTATATCCCACCCCTACCCCCTAGAAAGAAACCTCCATAAAAGATTTCTCCAAAGCCAACTTCATGCTACTTAAGTCAGAAGTCACAAACTTCATGACACCCAATCAGACGGGAACTGAAAGTTCAACTGCTGAGTCCTACACTAAGGCACTGTAAGAGCACATCCACTCATGCATGAATCGTGCCACCCCAAATAGAACCAAGATGCACTCCTCCAAAAAAAGGAAGCCAATTTGGTGGTCCCCTGCCATAAACAAACTTTACAACAAAAGGAAGAAACTGTTGCAGAAAAGAGGAAAATCCCAGGATGCAAAAAACTCCCTTACCAGCCTCAGTAAGAAGCTGAGATCCCTTATAAAATCCTCCAAAGCTAGTTACGAAAATAAAATTTCCAAAGATTCCAAAGACAACAACAAGGCATTCTATAACTATGCCAAGAATCTAAATGGCAATGCCCAGATCTGCTCTGAGCTACAACAGAATGGCAATAAATATACTGATCCCAAGGATATTGCCAATATCCTGGCAGATCGATTCAGTGCCAATTTCACCCCCATCTCACCCCCTAAATGGCCCATCTCAATACTGGAATATTGCCAAATTCCGGTAATAATGGCCACATAGGTAAAAAACGCACTCTCCAAAGCTAAGAATACAGCATCCATGGGACCAGATGACATCCTGGGCTGTGTACTACATGAACTACAAAATGAACTGGCACCTCACCTAAGTGTCATGTTTAATCACACCCTCACCTCAGGCTTCATGCCCACTGAGTGGCACACAGCTACAGTTATCCCACTCCACAAGGGGAGATCCACCTTGGATCCCGGGAACTACTGCCCCATCAGTCTGATGAGCCTGATCTGCAAGGCCATGGAACGCAATATCATGGAACTTATAAACAAATAAACAAAAAAGGACCAATGGTGCGCACAAAAAGACCAAGAAACAATAGTAAGCACCACCAACCAGGAATGAACACGAACAATGTAAATGCAAAATCCAGACACAGTTTATTGTCCAAACTTATAAACAAAGACATTGGCAACCTTAAAACATTGGACTCCACCTAGTTTAGGTTTGTGAAGAGCTGATCTTGTCTCCTGAACCTGATTGACTTCTTCAAATCAGTCTCCAGAACCGTGGACAAGGGTAAGGTAGTCCACACAGCCTATCTGGACCTCGCCAAGGCCTTTGACACCATTCCCCACCATTCTGGAATCATAGATAAACTTACTAAGCTGGGCATTAATCTCTACATCACTCGATGGGTTGCCAACTGGCTTACTGACAGAACCCACACTGTAAAAGTAGCTGACTCCAAATCCAGCTCCAGACAAGAGACAAGTGGAGTACCTCAGGGTTCAGTCCTGGGACCTCTCTTATTTGGCATCTACTTCTCTGAAGTACAGGCCAACACTAAGGGACTCTGGCTAACAAAGTTCACAGATGACTGCAAACTGGGACCAATTATTGAATCCCCAAATGATGTCGATACTCTACAAAAGGGCTTTACAGAAACAGATGCTTGGTGCCAGAGCCATGGGCTCAAACTCAATGCCAAGGAATGTATAGTTATCCCCTTTGGGAAAAAACATGTACCCGTGAATTACCACATAGGTGGCAGTACACTAAACTCCGAAAGTGTGATAAGAGACTTAGGGACACAGGTGGACAAGTGGTCTCACCTTCAATAACCACATCGCCACAACAGTCAAGAAATCCTTCGATGTGGCACACCTCATCACTAAGGGCTTTTCATCCAGAAAAAAGGAGGTCATTGTCCCACTGTACTCATCCCTCATTAGACCCATTATAGAATACAACGCCCCATTTGGTATGTACCTCTCAAGACATCTGCAACAACTGGAAAGGCCACAGAAATACCTCACTAAAAGAATCACAGGTCTAAAGCAGATGCCCTATGCTGACCACCTTAAAAAACTTCAGCTATACTTTGCCGCATATTGTCTACTCCAAGGTGATCTCTGCTTAACATACAAGGCCATGTCGAATCCAGAGCTGTTGGACATGCTACACTTAAAGAAATCCCAATCACTCAGAGCCACACACTCCAGGGATTTAAACCTTGTCATCACTATAAACAAAACATGCTGGAGGGATAGGTTCCTGACCCAGAGACTCCCCAGACTCTGGAATACACTGCCCATACATACCAAGCACAGCACCTCTTTGGCCCTCTTCAAAAGGAACCTTAATGACTGGATGGGAAAAAGGAAATTCACCCCAGGGATCACGTCAGTTGCCCTGCTAGACAGGAGTCCAGGGAAGTGAATAGTGTGGGAAGAAATAGTCAGGGAATTGTTATGGCTAGACTTGTATAGGCCCTAGGGCCGATAGCCTAGTACCAACCTATGAACCTATGAACCTATAATAATGTGTGGCAATGCGTATTGTAATAGGAGTATGTGGCCTCAGAATGCTGCACCCTACAGATATACCCACATGCACACATACACACACTTGCCAGAACTCAGTTGGTATCCCATGCCTATCAAACCATTTGTACAACAGTGTTGTGCTGGTACTGCAAGGCTCAGGTAGCCATTAGGAAGAAGAGCATAACATGGTACATGTAATGTGCAGTACAGCAGCAGCCACATCTAGCTGTGGCAATGGGTGTTGTGGTGGGTGTGAAAGCCCTCATGGTATTCTCAACTAGAGGTGTACTAACACACAGACACTGATATCCTCAGTAATGCACACACACATACAACTTTGTCAGTACTGGGGTGCATCACTGCAGGTGGTCATAGGTGTGTACCTGGCTATTGTCTATGGAGAGATATGAAGTGTAGGGGATGTGTGTACAGTGGTATCATGCCATCTGTCATGTGCCAGCAGGCAATCTATCTACAGACACCTCTGTGGTGACCCTCAGGGTGAGGTGACATGCATAAGCCAATCCTCTGGGTGCCTCCTGCAAATGGCCACTGATGTGATCCAGTTGACATGTATGCAACTTGTATTACAAAACATGGTTAGTGTCTGTGTTGGAGACCTGTAACCAAGCATGTTCTGTTGAATGTGGTAGTGTACTGGAGGTACCCATGGCATGTGGTGCATACAGGGTGTTGTGTCCTTTCTGTGCCAGTTATAACACAGCTGGGCAGACATGTCAGTGTCAGTCAAGCATAGGCTGCCTGTACATATCCATGCTAGATACCTGCCATCTGCACATCTGTACAAAGACTGACATACATCAGCTAGCCAACTAGCTATGTAGTAGGATGAATGTGTTGACATGCAGACGTCTGACACCAATATGTATGCCATTATTACATGTTGGAAGCCCTCACTGACATGTGCTGTACAGACAGTAGTCTACAATTACTTTTTACATGTCAGATCATTATCCAGCAGGGGAGATATACTGTGACACAGCTCACACACCAGGAACATGACAGTGAGGCCTCAAGGCCCATCTATGCATGCAGGGGTGCTTGTTGCCAGTACTACATTTAGCAATTTACTCTTACTTGGGAAAGCACTGTCAACAGTAGTAATGTCATAATACACTACATGAAAGTGTGACGGCACGGAACCTGGGTTACTACCCTTGTATGTAACACATTCACATGGATAAGAGTAATGTACAGGTCTTATATACTCAAGTGTCCCAGACATGACACTCACACCCCTTGCTACTGTAATGACGGCACATAGACGCATGTTTTGTACATGACATTACATACACTTCTTACAGAGGTCATTACCCTGCTATGTTATTAGACTGGGATATGACCATTGGTTACCAGGGCTGAGCCATGCTTAACAAGTGTCAGCATTGATGCAATATAACAGCTAAGCAGATTTACGCAATGGTAAGTGAAGCCTACATGGTGTAAGCTCCCGCACATGTAACCATACGTTAACACCACTTAGCTTCACACAAACCCACGCAAACGCACTTAAAGCTGCTCAAAAGTGCATTAACCACTCTGTATCCAGCAGCCCTTGTTCTGCCCAGCAACAAAATAACCAGCCATTGCAGGGCTTGAACCCTGGACCCTATAAACTAGGGTCATAACAGTTAACCACTACACCATGACAGCTGTGAAGAGAGTTGTTGTTTTTCCAACATATCTGTCAGTACACATATTGAATACTATTGAACAATTGCTGTGATTTCTACAGTTGTGTAGTACTTATTAGTGATATTACTGTTGCATTACATATATTGTTATATCTAAATATACACATATCAGATACATATGGTGTGATACATCTGGGAAGGTATACACAACAGTAATGTTTACACATGACAAGGATATGGATATATACATATGTAGATATATATCTACATGTACATACACATATATATTCATATATATGTATTTATACACATCTGTATAGTACATCATATATATGGCCATTTATAGATCTCTGTGTATGTATAAATATATATATATATATATATATATATATATATATATATATATATATATATATTTATACATCATATATGTACAGATATACCTATTTATGTCGGGATATATGTAGATATCTATAACTATATGTGCATATATATGTAAACAGATAGAACTATTTACGTCCATATATATGTAGATATCCATAACTATATGTGCATATATATCTATATATCTGTATATGTGTAGACATATACAGCTGTGCATGTATATATATATATATATATATATATATATATATATATATATATATATATATATATATATATCTGTGTGTGTGTGTGTGTGTGTGTTTGTGTATATATATATATATATATATATATATATATATATATACATACACATATCTATCTCTCTCTCTCTCTCTCATATATATATATATATATATATATATATATATATATGTACACACACACACACACACACACACACACACACACACACACACACACACACACACAGATATATATATATATATATATATATATATATATATATATATATATATATATACATTTACACACATATGTTTACCATATGTACAGAACATGGAGTGGAGTCCTACCTCAGTGCCAAGAGTCTAAACCTCTTAGTGCAAGGGGATGTCATGTATGTATTGCAAGTATATATGTAGACTGTTGCTACTTACTGTAACAGAGTTGTCTTAACAGACATGTTGTGTGTGGGAGGTCACATTTGCTTTTGACATCTACGCCATCGGTTACTGACAGACATCCTAAGGTCACCATGGTACAGTACCACTGATAGCACAGTAATGATCCTGTGGACTACAGCAGAGATATGTCCAATATATGTGGACAGTCTGGCACTCTCTGGTCAGTCCAGAGGTATACACAGATCCCCTTTGTGCGAGACATGTGGACCAAGCCTGACAATGTGGATGTTAACAGCCATGTACATGGGTATATCACATAAACAGTAGACTACATATGCCCACACAGTGTATGCATTCATACACACCTGTCTGTCCTGACACATAATAACTGGTGGTACAGAGGTCACATGACCACATACTACCCAGTAGTTAGTGACATACTTCTGTACAGAATCCCACTGCTTTGTCAGTAATACACAGCAGTTATGGCGGCCTGGCAGCAGTACATCTTGCAAATATTTGGACGTAACATCACAATGGGTAATTACACTAAGCTGCTAGGCATGTAACAAAGCACTGTGCAAACTACAGGCAGACTGCCACAACACTGGACTACATTTTGTATGGGGGAATACACATGTACCTGCAAATATAGCAGGCTCTACAGGCATGTCACAGCACAGAGTAACAGACACCTGTGAGACAGTGCATACCCACAACCAATGTGAACACAGCCACAGCCACATATGTTACGCAAGCTTAATATGACGCTATATGGACTGTCTGATAACCACATCCTCAAAAATGCCACTCACACAACACCCCTACATAAATTGGGTCATGACACAGTGTGGTCCAATTGCCTGTCTGTGGTATGGGACATGTGTGTGTTTGGCCCTACAAACATGTGAGCTGATAGGGTACCATACACTGGAGCAGCATGTAACATCAGACAGAAC
The DNA here is from genome assembly GCF_019279795.1 of Protopterus annectens. Lineage (NCBI taxonomy): Eukaryota > Metazoa > Chordata > Ceratodontiformes > Protopteridae > Protopterus > Protopterus annectens. The sequence continues at coordinate 294,451,945 of NC_056731.1, forward strand.
AGGACCAAGAACAATGGCATCTACCACAGTCTGTGCACAGGCCAAGGTATGTATTCACAAAACACATACTGTCGACAATCACCATAACTACACAGACCCCAGTACTGTACACACAACCACAGAATTCCCAGGTTATGTCCTCAGAAATAACCCCTACTATACATAACATGTCTAGCAGTCTGATATCTGATATCTGACTGGCTTGTTATCATGTATGATGTCAATAAATTATGGTGTACAGAACATATGCACCTCTTACTGCATAACATATGTACAAAGGTTGACAGACCTGTGGCTGGAGCCACAAACACGGTGCCAATATTGGCATGTTGCTGTGATACCCTCATACATTTACTGTTGTAACAGGGTTTCTTGTGACATATGTCCTGTGAGGGATATGAAGTCAGTAACTCTTATGGCTGTCACCATGTACTGACTGCAATCCTCAGACTATGCTTCTGCAGTTCTAAGATGGGTGATCTGTGAGTAACACAAGAAACATAAGACTCCAAACACTGCCTAGTCTACAGATAACCCTACAGGTGGGAGTTTCCTCAAACACATAACACTGTCATGACAGGTATTAAATCATGTAGACCAGCCATATCCACACAAGCCCTGTTAAACCAACATTACTCCAAATGCAGAAGAGCAAGACTTACACTCTGTAGGCATGTCTGGCACATCCCCCTCCTGTTTGTTGGCCTGTCTCCACAGTGTATGTTATTAGAGGTAAATCCCAATAACATCTGTGATGCTGTTTGCCAAACACCAACATGAGGTCATGCTCACAGTGAATGAAATGCCCCAACACCCACATGATGTTCCTAGATATTGGAGTGTGTTTCCATACAATTGGCTATGGGAATGTTACCACAGCTGTTCCACATGCAATCAGCTAGAGGGGGACTGCAATTTATGCAGAGGCCATCAGCTGATCATGAGCATTACTTACAAAACACAAGCTGTTGCCTAAGCAAAGTAGGTGTACTTCTCTACATCTACCAGAGAAGGAATGAGAGAGACAGAAAGAGACAATGTAAGACAGGGAGGGGATGGGAGAGTAAAACCTAAGCATGCTTGTGTCACACACTTAGTGCGGGGTTTTAAACCCCGGACTGACTATGTATTGCCATCACATGTCTATGCAGTTATTGCATGCACCACAGAGCTTATATGTTGGGGAGTTGTCCAAAGGTATATCTGTTGGTGAGTGACATCTGCAACAGTGATATAGGAGCGATAATGTAGGTGTAGTACACGTGCCTGTCCACATGAATAGGTGTCAACGTCGACACAACCACACTCTCTCAGGGACTCACACACATTAACACAGTTGGCAGGGCCAGGAATAGACTTCCTAACTAGCTAGTTTGCCACAATACAGTAATACACAGGTATCACATGCACCACAGGGGTTATCAGGATGATATATGGGCAAAGGGTATGTGAAGGTGTCTGACATCAGATGGCATGCTTCAGTAGGCCAATGGGAAGTGTATTGAGTGTGAATGGGTTAAAAATCATTATACTCCACATACACACACACAGGGTGCCAGTACTGACATGCTTGGGTGCATTGCTTCACAGCTGTGTAGTGGTTGACTGTGCCAGAAGCCTGTACAAGGCTAGTTGAAGGGTATACCTTGGCATCAGGCCACATGACAATGGTCTGCAGTGTGGCTCAGGGGTGTAGTGTCTGGATTGGCCCACACAGGTGAGTACTGTATTCACCATCCAGTCATCTGGGTAACTATTGTGGATGGCCAGTGCTGTGCAATGCTTGCCATGCATGTGTTCCATAGTCTATTACATGGACGGTGTTAGGATATGCACACATCCCACATGCATGTTCTGTGACATGTGGAACTGCACCTGGGGTGTCTGGGCCTTGTTGTCTAGACAGATTATCATCAGATGTACCATTCCTGGCCTCATGTGGTGGGAAATGACAATGGACACCAGGTTGACCCTGCACATACATTGACAGCATGATACAGGTATTCCCTGGTGTTAGTGGTATCTGTCCATACAGGGCATGTGTTTAAGGCATGGTATGTCCTTTGTAGGCCCACCATATAAGAAGTTTGCAGAACCCACTCCACAATGAGTCCAGTTGTTACACACTCACAGCCCCCTCCACACAGGATACAAATGACAAACACAGACAAAGACCGAATCTCACAGTTGCCATGTCTGGGATTGGAACTTCTACCTAACTAGTACATCACACAACAACATTACACAGTTATAGCACGCACCACAGAGATTACGGGGCTATTCCTTCCCCAAAGGTGTATTTCAAAGTGAATGACATCAGCAGGCTTGCCAAAGAAGGGCAATGGAGGTTGTATTGACTTTGAATGGCCTGAAAAGCATTGCTCTCTACACAAACACACAGACATCCACACTTGCAATGTCTGGGAATATAACCCCTATCAAACTTGTATATCACACTACAGCATTATGCTGTTATACTACACATCACAGAGATTACTGAGATACTCTTTCCACAAAGGTGTGTTTCGAAGTGAATGACATCAGCAGGCTTGCCAAAGAAGGGCAATGGAGGTTGTAGTGAATGTGCATGGCCTCAAAAGCATTGCACCCTTCACAGACAAACACACACACATCCACACTAGCCATGTCTGGGAATTGAACCCCTTCCAAACTAGCAGATCACACTACAGCATTATACTGTTATAGGACACACCATGGAGACTGCTGGTCTACTCCTTCCCAAAAGGTGTATTTCAAAGTGAATGACATTAGCAACCTTGCGAAGGTTGGGCAATGGAAGGTGTAGTTCATAGGTTCATAGGGTCATATGTTGATACTAGACTATCAGCCCTAGTGCCTATATATGCCTAGACATGACGTTTCTCTGGCTATGACTTCCCACAATATATACTCCCTGCACCCCTGTCTAGCAGGGCAGCTGACATGATCCTAGGGTAAATGTCCTATCTCCCATCCAATCATCCAGGTTCCTTTTGTACAGGGCCAAAGGAGTACTCTGCTTGACATGTGTGGGTAGTCTATTCCAGAGTCTGGAGAGTCTCTGGGTCAGGAACACATACCTCATGCATGTAGTGTTCATTGTGATGACAGGATTTGGTTCCCTGGAGCATGTGGCTGTGAGGGTTTGGAATTCTCTAAGTGTAGCATGTCCAACAGCTGTGGGTTTGACATGGGATGTTATGTTAAGCAGAGATCACCTCTGAGAACACAGTAAGTGACACAGTATTGCTGGCTGATTGTCAGATGGTCAGCATAGGGCATTTGGTTTAGGTCTGTGGTAATTTCATGAGGTATGTCTGCAGCCTCTCTACTTGTTGCAGATGTCTTGTGAGGTACATACATAACAGGCCATTGTAGTCTGTACTGGGTTTACTGAGAAATGCCTACAGTGGGACAATGGGCTCCTTTTCCTGGATGTAAAGCTGTTAGTGGGAGGTGTGCCACATAGGTGGGTTTCCTGACTATTATGGTGATGTGGTTATCAAAGGTGAGACCACTGTCCGCCTGTGTCCCTAAGTCTGTCATCACACTTTAGGTGTTTAGTGTACTGCCACCTATGTGGTACGTCACAGGTACATGTCTCTTCCCAGTGGGGATAACTATACATTTCTTGGCACTGATCTTGAGCCCATGGCTCAAGCACCCAGCATGTCTTTCTGTAAGACCCTTCTGTAAAATATCCACATCATGTGGGGATTCAATATTGGCTCCCAGTGTGCAGTCATCTGCGACCTTTGTTTGCCGGTGTCCCTTACTGTTGGACTGTACTTCAGACCAGTAGAAGCCGGACAAGGGTGGTGCCAGGACCGAACCCTAAAGTACTCCAGCTGTCACTTCTCTGGGGATCGGGTTGTTGTCACCTACATTTACAGTGTGGGTTCTGTTAGTACAGCAGTTGGCAGCCCATCAGGTGACATTGGGATTAATGGCCAGCTTGATACATTTATCTATGATTCCAGACTGGGGGATGGTGTCAAAGGGCTTGGCGAGGTCCAGATAGGCTGTGTGAACCACCTTACCATTGTCCATGGCTCTGCAGACAGAGTCACAGTTGTCCTTCAGGTTGAGGTGACATGATTGGCCCTTCACAAACCAAACCTGGTTAGGGTAGTGTTTGCAGATTGCCAATGCCTTTGTTTTAATTTCCATGAATATACATTCCATGGCCTTGCAAAGCAGGCACGTCATACTGCTGGGGCTGTAGTTCCCAGAATCCCAGGTGGCTCCCCCCTTGTGGACTGGGATAACTGAAGCTGTGTGCCACACAGTAGCCATGAAGCCTGAGGTGTGGCTATGATTAGACATGGCACGTAGGTGAGGTGCAAGTGCAGTTTGTAGCTCATGTAGTACACAGCCCAGGATGTTGACTGTTCCCATGGCTGCTGTTGTCATAGCTCTGTAGATTGTGGTTTTTACCTCTGTGACTGTTATTACCGGCATATGGCAATCTATCCTTGTTGACATGGGCCCTCTGGGGGTTGGGAGGGGGATGCAGTTGGCACTGAATCAATCTGCCAGGATATTGGGAATATTCCTGGGAGGAGTAGATTTAGTACCATCCTGTTGTAGCTCACAGCAGTTGTGAGCATTGCCATTTAGATTCCTCACATAGCTATGGAACGGCTTGCAGTTGTCTTTGGCATCTGTGGCTATATTATGTTTGTAACTAGCCTTGGTGGATGTTATGAGGGGTCTCTGCCTCTTACTGTAGCTGGTAACAGAATATTTTGCACCCTGAAAAGTCCCCTATTTCTGCAAGAGTTTCCTCCTTTTGTTGTACAGTATGTTTATGGCAGGGGGCCACCGCATTGGCATCCTTTTCTTGGATGGGGAGCATCTTGGTTCAATATTGGATGGTACAATTCATGCACATGTGGATGTGCTCATACAGTGCCTTCATGTATGATTCAGCAGTTGTCCTTTCAGTTGCCTTCTGCATGGGTGTCATAATGTTAGTCACATCTGACATGTGTAGCATGACATTGGCTTTGGAGATGTGTGTTACAGAGGTGTCCTTACTGGGGTGTGGGGGAAGGATGTTGATGTTAAGGGTGATTAGCTCATGGGCATACCTGACCACCAATGGGGTGGCCATAGATGTAGAGCATTTATGTCTCATGTTGGTAATGACCAGGTCCACGATATTTGAGCCCCTGGTGGGACTATGGGTTACGTGATCCAGGGCATTGGGAATTATGACTTCCAAGAACCGTTGGGCACACGTATTGGTACACAAGTAGTTTTCCCAGTTAATGGCAGGGTAGTGTAACTCACCCAGTATTAGGGTGTTTGCTTGTATCATACTATTTCACAGTATGTTACAAAGGCTGTAGTGGGTATCATGAGGCATGGTTGGGGAGCTGTAGCAAGCTATACAATTTGGAATGCAGTCTAACATATTGTTAGTCACACCGGGGGTATTTCAGACACATTCTGTTGGGCAAGTAGCCTGGTGGTGTGAATATCCTTGATGGATATGGATGCTCCTCCACCTTTATTGTTTTGGCCCTGGTTTGGTGGCCAACAGGTGTGGTGAGAGCTGTACCTGGTATTGCAGGGGTGCTCTCCGGAGGCTTGGATCAGGTCTCTGTTACTGCACAGTTATCAATGGTCTCCATTTGTAGGTGTGCGTAGTGACTGCGAATGGCTAAAAAACATTGCTCCCTACACACACACACACACACACACACACACACACACACACACACACACACATACACATACTTTCCACGTCTGGGCATAGAACTCCTACCTAACTAGTTTATCACACTACAGCATTACTCAGTTACAGGATGCACCATGGAGACTACTGGGCTGCTACTTCACCAAAGGTTATTTCAAAGTGAATGATATCAGCAGGCTTGCCAATGAAGGGCACTGGAGGTTGTAGTAACTGTGAATGGCCTCAAAAGCATTGTTCCCTACACAGACAAACAAACACTCACACTTGTCATGTCTGGGAATGGAACTCCTACCTAACTAGTTTATCACACTACAGCACTGAGATGACTGGCGTACTATTTCCCCAAAGGGGTATTTCAAAGTGAATGACATTAGCAGGCTTGCCAATGAAGGTCACTGGAGGTTGTAGTGACTGTGAATGGCCTCAAAAGCATTGTTTCCTACACAGACAAACAAAGACACACACACAAACATTCACACTTGTCATGTCTGGGAATAGAACTTCTACTTAGCTAGTTTATCACTCTACAGCATTACACAGTTATAAGATGCACCACGGAGATTACTGGGCTGCTACTTCCACAAAGGTGTATATAAAGTGAATGACATTAGCAGGCTTGCCAATGAAGGGCACTGGATGTTGTAGTGAATGTGAATGGCCTCAAAAGCATTGCTCCTTACATAAACAAACATCTACACTTGCCATGCCTGGGAATAGAACTCCTGCCTAACTAGTTTATGACAGTACAGCATTACGCAGTTATAGGACACACCACAGAGATCACTGGGCTTTTACTTCCCCAAAGGTGTATTTCAAACTGAATGACATCAGCAGGCTTGTCAAAGAAGGGCAATGGAGGTTGTAGGGACTGTGAATGGCTGCAAAAGCATTGCTCCCTACACAGACAAACAAACATCCACACTCACCATATCTGGGAATGGAACTCTGACCTAACTAGTCTAACACTACAGCATCACGCCGTTATAGGACATGCCACAGAGATTACTGGGCTGCTGCTTCCCCAAAGCTGTATTTCAAAGTGAATGACATCAGCAGGCTTGCCAAAGAAGGGTAATGGAGGTTGTAGTGAGTGTGAATGGCCTCAAAAAGCATTGCTCCCTGTACAGACAAACAAACACACACACATCCACACTTGCCATATCTGGGAATAAAACTCCTACCTAGCTAGCTTATCTCACTACAGCATTACACGGTTATAGGATGCACCACGGAGATTACTGGGCTACTACTTCCCCAAAGGTGTAGTTCAAAGTGAATTACATCAGCAGGCATGCCAAAGTAGGTCATTTGAAATTGTAGTGAGTGTGACTAGCCTAAAAAGCATTGATCCCTACACAGACAAACACACACAAATTGCCACATCTGGGATTAGCACTCCTACCTAACTCATGCATCATACCACAGCATTACACAGTTATAGGACATGCCACAGGGATTAATTGGCTACTACGTCCCCAAAGGTGTACTTCAAGGTGAAGACATCAGCAGGCTTGCCATAGTAGGGCAACGGGGAGGGCAGTGTGTGTGCATGGGCCATAACCCATTCATCTAGAGGCAGACACACCACAATCAGTCACACACAGGTTTATATTCCACAGGTACGTTTATACAACTGCTAGATGACTACTGACTTGTACAGTCATGTTGCACAGTTAACACTAGCACCACAGACTCTACAATGCTGAGGGATTCCAGAGGCAAATGTCTATGGTGATTGACATTTACACACCATGTGGTTTTAGCCAACTGGCTGTGTGCTGGGTGGGACAGGCCTCATGATGGAAGGCTCTTTGTCACTGTCACTCTCTTCCACATATCTATGTATGTGTACTTTTGGCATATTATAGTGTATTGTCCTTGGATATATGTGTGTATTCCTATCCAATGTGTGTGCAAAGCATGACTGGCACATACTGAGGATTGTATGCACTAACATCTGTGACTGTCAGATATATATGGCCCACTGTTGTTGCCAGACATGGGCTTAATTTCTTTACGTATGTGAGCATGCCCAGTATGACCTTTCAGTATTTTGGTGTCTGACAGAACCTTCATTTTTCTAAGTGTGGGAGCATGCCCAGTATGACCTTCAGTACTGAATGTGTAAATCCATTCCAGATAGAATGTACTCCAGTGCAGACTTTTGTGTTCTACACCTACAGCTAGCAAACTGTTTCTGCAGGATATCTGTAGATCAGTTGACCATATGGGGTCAAAATGAGCAAAGGATAGTGGGTTACTGTAGGTAATTGTGTCTGTGCTGCTTCTGCTACATGGTCCTGGTGTTAACAGAGATATGCAGACATTGTGTACTGTTATACACTGTGATGTTTTATGTCATCAAGTACTGTCAGGTAGACATAGTTGCTTGCAGTGATGTCCTGGGAAACACAGGGTGAATGCAGCTGTGTCCAGTAATTGTGGTCAAATGCCTACATATTCTTGCACACTCATGCCATTCTGGAGGGGGAGCTGCAGACACTTGCTGCTGGGTCTGTGTAAGTGGTTCAGCACCTTGGTACAGTGGTGGCAGATGATCCCATACTTGTACATCCATCAACGTGACAGTATGGCCATATCTTGCTGTGGCGATACCTCACAGCTGTACAGATTCACACAGGTTACCCAGAGGCAGGGGTCATAATTCTGGTCATTACCCCTATACATTGTGGTTTACGAGCAGGTTTGTAGCCACACATTCTTGTGTTTGCAGCCAGGGATAGTATGTACACACGGCTGAGTTTCGGACTTCACACACTCCATGCCACCCATGCTCCCATCCCCACCCCTCTATTATTCTATCCTTCTCCATACATTATGCAAACATTCTCTGATATTTTCCCTATAGTTATCACCTCATCACAGCAGTAAATTGGTGATGGTCCACAGTTCATGCAATAGGACATGGTGGACATGTTATTGTGATTTGTCCACATGGCCTTGCATATGGGTTCTGTGGACTGTGTTATGTTGTTATTTGGGAGTCCATGACATAACATACATTGGCAGTACAGGTGAGACACAGGCCTTTGGCAGAGGACTGTAGGCCATTTGGTAGTACTGCTGATGTAGCAGGCCATTGCATTCTGTCAGTCCTACAGTCCCAGACTGCAATACAGTATATTCCCCTGGGGTGACAGGGTAGGTGTGCAAGGTGTTCATGCCAATACTTTCTGTCAGTATTGATCCAGTGGTGTGGATGCTGGCAGGGTGCTGCTTACAGCTAGGGACACACCTGCATGGGACACCTGCTCTGCATGCTGCATTCTTTCGCTATTGCCATACACAGGTGGGGGTCATATTGTACTCATTACCAACAGCAGGGATAAGACCAGAGAGGTACCTGTGGTTGGTGGTTGGGCGAGCTGTGTGCATGGGTGCTATGGACACTACTTGCATCTGACTCACAGATATGCATGGGGCATTCCACTTATGCTGGCTTGTGCAGAGACATCAGCTGTTTCTCAATACATCATTCCTATGATCTTTGTGGTCTGCCAGTGTTTGGCCAGATGATATCGGTATTCCCTGCTACAAGCCCAGATAATGTGCTGCAAATCTGTATGTACAATTCCAACGGTGTGTCCATGTGACAGTTACATATTATACACTATCTGGGATACTTCTCCTGTGTACAGCTTATATATCTGGGCTGACTGTCATGCCATGTCCATCTTTCAGATGGTGACACATATTACTTCCAAACATTTACAATGGCTTACTGCTAGAATGTGTTATACTGGGAAGCATTGTGTTTGGCACTGCAGTTGCGAGGACTTGACCCTGTCATCAGCAGTACTGGGCAATGGCCACTAGGACAAACCTCACCATACATACATACTCTCACACTCACACTCTCACACAATATTCAACACACACCAACCTAACACACACAGACCTGCATACTGTACACATGCTACAATCTATCCTGCTACCTTGGCCAGCTCAGGTAATCTGGCTCCACTGTTATTATACCTACACATACATGTTGCTACATTTCTACATAGGATTGGGGGGGGGACACCTGTGTGTTACTACATGTCTACATAAGAATAGGGGAGGCACATCTGACTGTTACTACATTTCTACATAGGATTGGAGGCCACACCTGACTTATTACATTTCTACATCTTATTGGGGGGCACACCTGACTGTTACTACATTTCTAGATAGGATTGGGGGGCACCTGTCTGTTACTACATGTCTACATAGGTATGGGGGGCATACTTGACTGTTACTACATTTCTACATAGGATTGGGGGGCACACCTGTTACTACATTTCTACATAGGATTGGGGGGCACACCTGACTGTTACTACATGTCTACATAGGTATGGGGGGCATACCTGACTGTTACTACATTTCTACATAGGATTGGGAGGGGCACACCTGACCGTTAGTACATTTCTACATAGGATTGGGGGGCACACCTGACTGTTACTACGTGTCTATATAGGTATGGGGGGCACATCTGACTGTTACTACGTGTCTACATTGGATTGGGAGGGCACACCAGACTGTTACTACATTTCTACATAGGATTGGGGGGCACACCTGACACTTGTACACATTTGCTATGACTGTACTGGTATGTCAGGTACTCCATTTCATTCTGTATTCTAACCTATCATGCTGACTAGAGGAATATCAGTGTACTACAGGTCTTAGGTTTGATTGACCTACATTTCAGTTTCTGACTTCTTACCCTTCAAAACTAACATCCCACTGCCTGACCTGTTGTAGTCTGTCTGTGTAGGCCTGGGGAGGGGTACCCATAGCCATCAATCAGAGGCCTTAGCACAGCCTTTTTTTGTGTTTGTCTACACCTGTCCTGCACATTTCCTGCAGTGGGTTTTGTCACCTTGTCTAGTACTGGCTACTATGGTGACACCAGTATTTGTTACAGATCTCATGCTGCCACTATAGGTGTCTGCTATCTGCTGGCATCCCATTCAGCCACCTGATTCCCTTGCATACTCACATCCATCCCATATACACAAGTAATAACAGATACTACTTCATTCGGCAATTGGTAGGAAGAGTGACTTATATTGTGGGTATGCCAGTATTGAGGATGGTGTGGGAGGGCTGCCTATGTTCGCTGCACATAGTACACTCCCTATACATGGTTAAGCATGGGTAGTGTCATGTTTGGTATCCCTTTTACTGTATGTGTGAGTCAGAGAGAGGTGTCATTCCCTGGGTCCCTACTGTGTCAGTGTATGTGCTATGCGTTGCCTCTTTGCCAAGGCCAGGGCATACCGGGCATGCCTCCTTCTGCCTACTGGGGCAGGCTCAGGTTGTTCCTCCTTGAGTCACTCTGTGCTTGTGCAGGGTTTGGCAATGGTGGGGGGCTGTGTGGCTCTGCCTCATGCTGTTCCTGCTGCAGCTGTTTCCACAGTATCATACTGTGTAGCATGGCACAAACGATAACAGTTTAGGTACATGTAGCTGGTGAGTACTGCAAGGCTCCACCGGATGTGTCCAGGCACTGGAACCATGACTTGAGCATCCCAAACACATGCTCTATTATGATTCAGGTCTGTGCGTGTGCCTCATTATGGAGTTCTTGTTTGGGTGTGTGTGCATTTCTGATGGGTGTCATCAGCCACGGCTCCAGTGCGTAACCAGCATCTCCCACTAGGTGACTGTAAGGGATGTCCCCATTGGCAAATCTCTGGTACAGCTGCATCAGATGCCAGATGTAGGAGTAGTGATACGTTCCAGGGCTGCCAGTATACACATTCATTATCACACACAACCTGGCAGTTGATGGAGGGGAAGCCCTTGCGGTTGATGTAGACCTTACACTGCTCACCAGGTGGTGCTTTGATGTGTATGTGCATGCAGTCTATAGCACCCACTACCTCAAGGTATTCTGCTATTTGGTGGAAGAGATGCATATTGCTGGCCAACGCCTCACGGGTGTTGTGAAAATATACGTGCTCACCGGCATGTGCTGACATGGCATCCAGGAACTGGTGGAGTATCCTGGATGCTGATGCCTGTGAGTTCCCCATGATATCCCCAGTTGGCCTTTGGAAGGTACCTGTGGCTAGTATTCTTAGGCCTACACATACCTTGGTATCCACTGGGATGGGTTCACCTCTATTAGTTCTGTGTGTCAGGCGTGGCTGCCACAGTTCAACAATTTGCTGTAGGAGGTCCCTGTCCATCCTATAGCACTCCACTATCTCCAGCTCATGTAGCCCCTGGTAGGTTACCCTATGTCTCTACATACTTCTCCGTCTCCTCACTGTGGGTTGGTCGACAGCATTCTCATCCTCACCACCCTCACCCTCTTCCACATGTTGATGTATGATAGCTGCTGCAGCCCCTATCATTTTGTTGCTTTTGTTTGTTAAAAGTTTCCCACTTGTATACACCGGTGGTGTAGAGTACGTGGGAAAAAACAGAGAGAAAGGTGTTTTCATAGTTTATAGTAATGTTCTGGGCTGGGCTGCTGCTTGTGTAATTGGCTGATTCTGATACATTTCACCTGCCAGCTATGCTAGTTCTCCTTGAGTACCTTCCTACTGCTGTTTTCCCTTTCCATTGCCTTCCTGTTTAAGCCCAGGGGTGTGCCACGCAAACACAGTGCTCAAATATGCACAGACCTGCTATTTCCTGGTTTACTTTTTTTTTCCTTTAAAACAAGGTGCGCGGCATGCACACCCACTTAGGCAATGTAAAGAGTGCTAGGCAGCCTCAGACACACCCCCTTGCTTAGCTCTGCTAAGCTAAGGGCAAACCCGAGCCACAGGGCTCCAATAAGCTTACAGTATGCCTGACACACCCCCTATGATGTTAGCTAACTGTTAGGCTTGAGCCATGCTATTCCTGCACTTACACTGTTCAGTGCTGGCTAGAATTGAGGGGAAATCTGGGATTCAGTATCATTCCCTTCATTTGCATAGGATTGCCTGCTAATACATAGTTACAGGTCCCACACTGAGTCTTCCCCCTTAGCAACCTCTATTCACTGGCCATGTTGTCTTCTGCCTGCCATTGAGTATAATGGCAAAATAGTGATTTTGGTTAGAATGCTTATTTCAGTTTATTTTTTATATTTTCAGCCCGATCCCATTTGCGTGCCGCTGCCCTATGCTTAAACAGCCAAAATCGGCTAAAAAAAATAAAAGTTATTTTTTTTTTTTATTTTTGCAATTGTTTTCCATGCCAATGGCTATATATTTGGCCATTTGCATGGTTTCCACATAATATACACCCTTTATTTGGAGCTGTCATGGCTCCGTTTTGTAGTTTGCAAAAATGTACTCGGTTACTAACAGAGTACTTTTCTGCACACTACACTAGTCCTGCACAGTCGGCTGACAGCTTCTTGGATCACAAATTCACCTCATTTGCATGGTTTTCACCTGCAAATGGGGTAATTTTCATACAGGAGCTGTGTCCATGCAGGAATAGTGCAGGAGTGCTTGTGCACGTCCCTGCAGCTTATTCCTGGATCGCATGGTGGCCATATTGCCTCCAGGAGCTCCTACACTATTCCTGCACACCATGCAGGGCTTGCTGAATCCGAGGGAAGGAAACAAACAAAAGCAAGAATAATACATTTGGAAACACAGAGTTAAAATATTTGAAATATTTGAACTAATAACTGACGAACAATTTCATTTAAAAATTAGGTAACCAAGAAAGTAAGCAAACAGGAGTCAACAAAATCGACAACCCGCAATAAGGTTCAGGAATGAAAAATGCAGGCCAACTGAAATTTCAATACTTTAATAAAACACAACAGGATTGAGCACTTTCATATAAAAATACTTCATCAGAATCAAATGCATAAGCACAAACACCATCTTTAAATACTTCTCCCTATAGTCGCATGATTCATGTATCATAGTTAACTGCTTAAAGAAAAAAAACTTTTAAGACACTAGCTATTGACACCCCTTCATTAAGACCTGGAGGGTTGGGTGCATTTAATCTGAACTGCCTCTTAAAACTTAAATCCTATATTGTTTAGCTAACGTGCATTCATGCGTGTGTTTATCAGGCATTGTCTTAACAAATAATAATTTTTAGCAGACGCTGATAATTATGTATAGGCTTGTGAAAGCTCATTTGTGTCATTAATGTGTGGTGTATAAATTTAAAAACAGTCTTTTAAAAAATGTTTTAATCAGAGAATACTTGTCATTTTTAAGTGTTTTTTTCTTTAAGCGGTTACTTATGATGTATGAATCATGTGACTATAGGGAGAGGTATTTAAAGATGGTGTTTGTGCTTATGCATTTGATTCTGATGAAGTATTTTTATACAAAAGTCCTCAATCCTGTTGTGTTTTATTAAAGTACTGACATTTCAGTTGGCCTGCATTTTTCATTCCTGGACCTTATTGCTGGTTGTAGATTTCATTTAAAAATTAGCCCAGCAAAAACATCAATATAAAGCATAAACATTACAAAAGGTCTTTATAAGCAAGATATGAGGACTTCAGCTTTCCCAACTTTTCCTCCCAGTATCCTGTTGGTTGGCATGACTTATGTTGCATAGCAGCCATTGCAGGGCAAACCTAATAGTTCAGATGTCTACCACAGTTTATACTTGCCCCGTGTGCCCACAAAGATTTATATGCTTCCACAGTTTCATATATTACCAAAGAAATCTCATAAGTCATATTTTAGCACTATAAAATGAACAACCAATATCATACTGGCATCCACAGACTCCGAAGACCCGAGAGCTGGAAATAAAATCTTTCTTTATTGTGAACACACTTAAAATTGAGTGCTTTCATCCTCTCTGAACCAGGACTTCTTCAGAATTAAATTATTTTCAACTCACTCATCATTTATTATTTAAAACCCAACCTCTTAATTATACCATTAAGACAAAATTAAAGACACAGTGCCTAAATAATCACAAAAATGGCACATAACATTTTACATATAGTACCATGAAAGGGAATTAATGTCACCACAATTAAAATAGTCATTCAAAAAAATCTTAATAAATTCTCAATAAAACACATGTAAAATTCTTTCCAATACTATCACTAAAACAATTCAAACACCATTAAAGATCTCTTATTCAAAAATGGTTGCAGGGAAAGTTTGTCATTAATACCAGGGAAATTTTGTGCATTTAATTTAATCTGCCACATGGCTTCTCTCACATGTAAATTAATTCTCAAGTCACCCCTAATGGATTCACCTGTACTTGTTCCAGCAAAATAAAAACTTTTACAATTGGAAGATTTCACTGAATATTAGTAGGCATAACGACAATAATGTGTTACATAGGCATTTGGTGAAACGTTCCAGTTTTAAAAGTTTTTATTTTGCAATTCTGAAACAAGTACAGGTGAATCTGAGAGGGGGTGACGAGAATTAATTTAGATGTGAGAGAAGCCATGTGGCAAATTAAACTAAATGCACAAAATTTCCCTGGCATTAATGACAAACTTTCCCAGCAACCATTTTTGAATAAGAGATCTTATTCAAGATCTGATTATGAGAGATAAAACAAAAAGAATTTCTCACCATAATCTTTGTTAGTCTTCGACAGAAATGTGACTGGACCCCACTCGAGCACCTCCAGCATGATCATGCAGTCGAATACTTTAATGACAAATTCCTAGCTATTTTAGATAATCTAGCTCCACTAAGAAAATGCCGGACTAAATCAAAACACTTACCCTGGCTTCCCAAAGAGACCAAGAAACTTCTTAAACTAAGGGATAAAACCTGGTACCGCTATCTAAACACTAAAAATTGAAACAACTCTGATCAGCTATCGCCAACTGTGTAAACAAGCAAAAAAACAAATTAAACAAGACAAAAAAGCTTACAATACAACCGCTCAAAATAAGTTCCAGCATAATCCTCAAAAGTTCTGGCAACCATTAATAACCTTCTAAAACCAGGTCACATTTCAACTCCTACTCCTGACACTTCCAACTACAATGATAGCATAGCCTTGCAGTTTAACTCTCACTTCATTAACTCCGTCTTATCCCTGGTACATAGCAACAATAACAACCCCTTACACATATATACACACACCACAAATAACCTCAGCTCATTCTCTTTTAAACCTGTCCAAACTAGCACCATTAAGAAGTTACTGTCCAGATTCAAGCCCTCACCACTCGCAGTAGACAAACGTCCCAATGAATTCCTTAAAATAGCAAAAGACGGTGTCTCTGTTCCAAGCTCCATCCTAATTAATCGGTCCATCACAGAACAATACATCCCTAAGCTATGGAAAATGTCACATATCCCACTTCACAAAGGTGTTATATCCACTGAACTCAATAACTACAGACCAATAGCCACCCCCCATGCAAAAATTCTACAAAAATGCATACATGCACAACTACTCCAATACCTTTTAAACAATGATCTGCTACCTTTATCCCAGCATGGTTTCAGGCTAAAGCACAGCACTACCACTGCACTTGACAGTTTTACTGATACAATTAACCAGCTCAGAAATACCGGACTCCAATTATCTGCTATATTTCTTGAAATGTCAAAACCTTTTGACGCAGCCTCTCATCAGAAACTTCTTAAGGAGTTAGCATCCCTAAACCTATCCCAGCCTTCTCTCTCTTGGTTTAGAAGCTACTTAACAAACTATCAACAGGCTGTGAAATGGCATAATCAACTATCTTCTTTTACCTGTCGCTATAGGTATACACCAAGGGTCAATACTTGGCCCACTACTTTTCTCTGTCTTCACAAATAAACTCTCATCAGCTACACAAAGTGCTTCCATCATACAATATGCTGAAGATTCTACCCTTATTTGTTCAGCTCCCTCCATACCTGCACTTCTTCTAACAACCCAGACTGCCTTCAAAGACACAGAAAACTATCTCTCCAACTCTCAACTTATTCTCAATCCCAATAAAACTAAGCTCATGCTCTTTACCAGCAACAAACTATCCAATACCCCACTCTCATCCTCTAATAATACTATTATCGAACGAGCAGAACACACTAAGCTCCTAGGGGTGCACATAGATAATAACCTTAGATTTGACAAACACCTCACAGTAACTATCAAGAAAGCACATTTTAAGCTAGGCTCTATCTACAGAATCAAACCCTTCCTCACTGAACCCACTAGACATGCCATAGCCAGAACACACCTTCTTTCCACTCTGCTATATGCATCCCCAATTTTTACAATCCTCAGAAAATCTGAGATAAACAAAGTCAAGTCCTGCTATAAAAAGATAGCAAGATTTGCCTCAAACCTCCCATTCCGATCACACTATTGTAACTCACTGAAGCTCCTAAAGTGGCTCGAACTTCACAATCTACTTACCTTTAACCAACTAAATTTCACCCATTCCATGTTCTACCACCCCAGCAACTGCCCTGCACTCAAAGACCTAGTTCTTTCTTACTCTTGCCCTTGCTCACTAAGGCTCTCCAACAAAAGCCTTCTGAAAGTAACCAAGTTTAACAATAACTATAGAGACTCACTATTTTCTTACCAAATAGCTAAGTTATGGAACTACTTACCACAAGAAATTCTTAATACTGCCTGCAACTCCACATTTAAACAACTACTAAAAGAACTCCTTACCAAAAACTGGCTTTGCTCCTGTACTAGTCCCGGCTGATAATAGGTCTCTAAAAATATAAGCTTTTCATCACTTACTAGCTACTGCTGAACCTCTCTTATATTTATTTAACATTTGTTAACCAGGTAAGTCTGACTTGGAATGAAGCCAATTTTCAGCAGAGGCCTGGGGAGAAACACTCCAGATGCATGTATTTATAATGTGGGAGGAAACTGGAGCACCCAGAGGAAACCTACACAAACGCAAGGAGAACATGCAGACTCCACACAGAAGGCACCCCAGCCGCAAATTGAACTGGAGATCCTCTTGCTGTGAGAAGACAATGCTACTGCTGTACCACTGCGCCATCCTCTTCATTCTAGCCACCTATTATCTAGTCTCCCTCTCTCTGTCTCTCTCTCTCTCTCTCACATCTCTGCTTTTTCCCCCTTTACAGCCTATGAAAACTTTTCCATTAACAACTCCCGACTCTTAATATTGCATTCCCTGCATCCTTTATTGTCTCGTATGTATCCCACTCTATTCTCCTATATTTTCTTTATTTCAATCATTGCCTAGTATTAGCCAGTTATATTATTTGTTATGACTGTGTCTTCTTTAACTTTTGTAATATGTTGTAAATTAGCCTGTTATATTATTGTTAAGAATATCTCATTGTTATCTTGTCATTTTTTTTATTAGCGTCATTGCTTGGAGCTTTTCTCCCCAGGCCTCTGCTAAAAATGGGACTATGGCCCAGTCAGACACTCCTGGTAAACAAATGTAAAATAAATAAAAATAAAGAAATCTTTAATGGTGTTGTAATTGTTTTTAGTTATAGTATTTGAAAATATTTTAAATGTGTTTTATTTAGAATTTATTAAGATTTTTTGAATGACTGTTTTAACTGTGTTGACATTAATTCCCTTTCATGGTACTATATGTGAAAAGGTTATGTGCAACTTTATTGTGATTATTTAGGCACTGTGTCTTGAATTTTGTCTTAATGGTATTAATTAAGTGGTTGGGTTTTAAATATAAATGCTGAGTGAGTTGAAAATAATTTAATTCTGAAGAAGTCCTGGTTCAGATAGGACGAAAGCACTCAATTTTAAGTGTGTTCACAATAAAGGAAGATTTTATTTCCAACTCTCGGGTCTTCAGAGTCTGTGGGTGCCAGTATGATATTGGTTGTTCATTTTTTAGTTATTTGTTTTTAATATTGTAATGATTTGGAGAGTATATTTTAGCACTATCTATATTTTGGGACAGTTGTATGTCTGGGGTAGCACCTAATCATGACTCCAAAATGTTTTGGAATCCAGCCAAGCACAAATCACTGCTATATGGTAGAATCTAAGTATATAGCCTGCAATTACCTGCTGCAGATGACAAAAGGCAAAACAAGAGAGTATGAGAATAATGTTGCATTCTTCAGTTATAAGATTTGTCAAGGTGATCTGTAAAGACATACACAAAGTGGTTTCACATAAAGCTTCTAACAAGTCATTTGCACTAAATGTTATGACCTTCAATAGATGGGCATAAACCTTTGCTTCCTCAGAATTGCACATTCATAGCTATGGCCTGTTACAGGACAGCTGTTTTGTTAACTTATTGATCTGACGTCCTCAAAGCTCAGAGTAACATAGCAGAGGGCCACCACAGTACTGCAAAGATACCCAATAATACATCCTAACTGTTGCCTCCTATATGACATCATACTGAGGGAGGAATACTGCCTACACTATCAGATGCTATGCAGATGCCTCAAGTGTTATGGATTCCCACTACACTCGGAGCAGGTTATGAGATTTCCATGCATTCAGTGTTAATGAATCTTAGTACCTCTTCCTGGTATAATCTCATGACCAATGTGTGCAGCACATATTTGCCAAGAGCACCAAAGTCTGCCATCCTTTGGTGCTCTTGGCAAATATGTCTGCCATCCTGTAATTGCCATGGTAGTACGGCGGTAGCGTTGTTACCTCACAGCAAGAGGTTCTCCCATTCAATTCTCGGCATGGCTTGGGAGTGCCTTCTGTGTGGAGTCTGCATGTCCTCCCTGCAGTTGGGTAGCATTCGAAAGACATGCGTGCGTTACTGGGCGTGCCTTTGTTGAAGGTTGGGCATCGAGCTGGCACCTCAGCGTTTCATAAAAATCTACTGCCAATCATTAGCAGACTGGAGTTCCACTGTGGCGACCCCTTACTGGGAAAAAGCCAAAAGACAAACAACAACCAAAAGTCTGCCATCCTCACAGCACCACCTTTTTGTTAGATGTGATAACATATCAATGACAGGTAACTCTATCAAGCATGCAATACTAACTCTGAAAATGGTGGAATATGCCATTAGATAGCCTTTGGAAAATAGAAGAGGCCATATGATTCACTATAGATATATGTAATTTTGGACTAAAATACTGCAGATAATCATCAATGGTGAGTTTTGCTGTTGAAGTAATCACATAAGCTGGGATGCTCCTGGTCTTAAATGAGAATTACCATCTTGCATTTCATGCAGATAGGAGGCATCCAATTCAGCACTAGGTCAGCCTTCAGTTATGTCAGCTCTTTGAAAAGGTGATAAGAGAGCTAATGCAGACTGTGTGTGAGATGCATGCATCCCATATGTCCTGCATACTCTGTGGGGTAACCCTGTTTTTTTTTTTTCAGACAAAAATCTGCCTTTAGACTGGCATACCAGCTTCTGGGATATTCTAGTATCACATCAGTAACACTGACATGATGTCCAAGACAATAGCATCTCATGTCCTACACAACATCCTGGTAGTTATGTGTTGTACAGAAGGGTGTACAATGTTTTCATCAACCTGTCTGAGTGGCACCATGCCATGGAGTAGCTCTTTGAAATCACCACTCTCCCATATGTTATTTATTCAAAAGATTGCTGTCACATACCACTTAAAATCTTTTCCAATGGAGATGCTGATTGTTGTTCCAAGCAAAAGGGGTGGTCATCTCACAGTTGTCAGGCAGTGTGCTGAGCAGACCTTCTCAACATAAACCTTATGCTAAACCTTATTGCTGCATACCCTGACAGTATTTATGATGTCTGCACCTGGAGACTTAGTCACCATAGATGATGCTTCCTGTTTGGAGATATCACTGAAGGATATCTAGTAGGTCTATATGCATAACAGATTGTGCAATGGTGGATGTTCCACCCACAGCATGTACATATAGCCATAATGTTGCACTTTTCTGTACAGATGACAGTGGTTATGCACTGGAACCATGGTTCATGATACCAATCAGAAATGTAATTGAAGGATAGTTTTATGTGCGGAAATCATACTTCAATTGGCTGGGCACATTCAGAGGTGTCATAATGAACACACCACAGAAGGCATCACAGATGATCACCATGTGTGCCATGTTGCACAATATGAGAACATCTAAATAGGTGGCTTACTGATTAATGATGTAGGAAATCTATCTCAAGAAATCCAGGTAATATTACTTGGACAACCACAAACCCTATAAGAAGATCAGTAGGACACTGGTGAGGTGCCACCATGGAGTACAAGGTGCAGCATGGTTGAACACTGCAGACCAGACAAAATCGGGTTAAAAACTATGAGCCACATGAAGCATACCATATAAGATAAACAGATTAATATATATAACAGCCACCGTGAAGTCTCATAATCACCATGACATTACAGGAATTGCATACCTGTGTGACCTGTTCCCTGTGGCCTCACACATCCTTACACCTGTGAATGTAAGGAACACATACATGAGATGCATAATGCATATAACCATCTGCATGAACTCACAGGTTCAGTGTTACTGAAGTACAGAATCACTGATATGAGTATAGGCATTCCATGCATGTAGTGGTACATGCACTTTCTGGAAAAGTAGATACCCTGTGCATATATTCAGGGGTTAATGTACTACAAATGCACAGACTATGTTATACCATACATGTTGCAACAGCAGTAGACCATGGTTAGGAAATATATATTCATACTAATGGCAGGTCTATAGGCTGTGCAGACGTATGCATATGCAACTGCATATGTAGAGGGTAATTTGATGGGCCCATGTCATTTCATTTAAAGTTCATTTCATTGAAACTCAAATGGTCGAGCCCATTTGACAGAAAATAATTTTGAATGAAAACTCATTTGATAGAAGACATCACAACAAATATACCATAAAAATGTTTTTTGGGGGTGCTTTACCCCCACCCCCTTACTTATGTATACTAACTCAATGGTCACACAACCTTAGAGAAAAAGCATTCAAAGTGAATCAGTGCTGGAATGAAAACATAATCATCTACAAATTTGGGGTGCAACATGATGCTGACCATTGCAGTCCACACATACTCTGCTAGAATCATTTCCCTTGATACTCCTATGATAAGAAATTATACCATCAGATACTTTCTATATAATTCTGCACTTTTCTGTCAAAAGAAATTTCAGTAAAATGAGTTTTCAATCAAATGGGCTTGACTATTTGAGTTTCAGTAAATTACATGGACCCTTAGAGAAACATGCTGCAATCAGTGGTATGTTAAAATCACAATGGCCATACTAACAGTACTATGTACACATCTTTTTACTGCACAAACAGTAATGACGGCTGAGCAGCTTGTTTGCTGCAGTTATGTGTGTCCATAAGAAGAAACAATAGCAGTGTTATTACTGTACTTTAGGACTTGCAGACACCATACAATGTGTGTGAATAGTAAGTATGATATATATATTAATGTATGCCTTTTTTGCTGTCATTTTAGACTGCACTGCACTTATTAATAATGTATACATGATTTGCTGAAACAAAATTCTGTGTCATGGTCTGCAATATACCATGTACCACATAACCATTATAATTGTGCACATGCTACATTACAACAGCAGTACATAATGTGGGTGGTACTGCTGTACCCTGGTAATGCTGCAACAATAAGCTGTCATGCACAGTGAATTCATATGTGGTATTAGGTCATCTATGACAAAATTAAACATAACTGTATATACTATACAGTTTACATATATAATCACAATAACTGGTTATATGTCATTTGTTATTATGGCTGTTATGCATTACACTATGCATCCTAGAGGTGAACTGATTCATATAATTTGGCTAAGGCAGATATACCCATGAGGTTATGGTCCATATCACATTTATTGCTAGGACATGTAGTGGCTCCCCATATGACATATAAGCATGTCTTCATAGAGTTGGCATGATGTATACAAAGGGTGTGGCTGGATGGTCAGTCCATATTACACAGACGTGTGCACTGTACAATGCCATTACACAAACTGCATGTCAATACATGACTGGATTGATGACTCTTTTAGGACATTGTCATTATTTCAACTGATTGTGATATATTTGTCTGCACCTACTATATGTGTCCTCCTAGGTTTTATCATATGTAACTTAGGTCAGTTATGTATATATTGTTATTCTGACTTGATTATGGTACTCCTTTGATGTACAACACACTGCAGTGTATATGAAAAATGATAGGGAGTTCTACAGCTATAGGTGATAGTGATGTAAGCACTGCAACAATGCTACCATACAGAAGATGGAGTTGGTCACCATAACCATGTTGCACTCATGCACACATACACACATACACACACAAACACAATATATATATATATATATATATATATATATATATATATATATATATATATATATATATACATACATATATATATATTCATGATAGTGACTGTGTGCAGATGCTTTACAGCATTATTTGTTTCATATGCAGAAGACATTATACAATATTATTCCATTTAGTTGCTTTGGTCATGTGCACTGAGCTGTCTCTGTCAGTAATAGGTCAACGTCTTGTGTGCAAATGAGGCAAGTATATCTGTACCACCATACCATGTATAGTAGCCATCTGTTGCACACAGGAGTCTGACACACTGTGCTGCTGATAGTAGATATACTGAAACTATTATACTGAATAAAAATACTACAATATCAAAAGGAAGAAAGGTGAAAATGTTGAAATACCTGTAAACATAACATGAAAAAGTGCTAAAATGGGTTCTGCAGGGAGCAAGTGCTGCTCTTTGCATTTATGCTGCTATGGGTATTTTGATTTCAACAGTAACTTACCAGCTGCTCCAATGCGACCCATGTCTCACTTTTCCAGCCAAGAAAGACCCATTGTGGGATTCATGAAGCTTGCGCCAGGTGCAGGCATAACGTTGGCGATCCAACACCAAATATACCCGGCGAGCGATCCAGGTATGAGCTGTTTCCACTTGCACTACCTGCGTACGCTACTCCCGCACAGCTCCCAACCCCTGTATGCTAATTACCCCAGTTGCAGCAGTGTAGCATGCAAATGAAGGTATTTAGCGATCCAGGAGGTGGTGCAGGCATAGTGTAAGCATGCAGAAATGTAAACCGTAAAAAAATGGTTTAAATTTTTGCAAACATAAAATCGGAGCCATGACAGCCGGCCAAACACACGTATTATATTGTTAATATATGCCAATGGCAAAATATATAGCCACTGGCATAAAAAACATGTACAAAATATAAAAAGAACATTTAATTTAATTTTTTGCACTATTGCGAAGTTTAAGCGCAGGGCAGCGGCACGCAAACCGGATCGCAAGGAAAATAGAAAAATATAAAATAAAACTGCACTGTAACACATATCATGATTTCCCCATAATAGTCAATGGCAGGCATGTTACACACACCATGATGCAAAGGTTGCTAAGGGGCTGTGACAGTGTTTTGCACGGTAGCTAGGAATTAGTAGGCAATGCCATGCAAATGAGAGGAGTAATAGTGAATCACAGATTCCCCACTGGTGTAAGAATGCACCTCACAGCGTAGCATTATAACACCAAGGTGTGCCCTTGAGATAGAAATGACATCAAGAGAGGGGTGTGTCACCTTTGCTGTAAGCAGATTGGAGCATTGCTAATCCAGTTTTCCCACAGCTAAGCAAAGCTGCAGGAAAGGGGTGCATAGAACTGGCTATAGCTTAGTTTTGCTGAGAGCACACAAGGTAACCGAGTATGCATGTGAACGGAGATTAAAACACACTTAAACTCAGTAAACGGGTTTGCGCGGAGCTGAAACAGGAAGGATATAGGAAGAAATTAAGGAAATGCTGCAGCAGGGAAATTGGAGTACAAATGACTAATTAACACCTAGGAACCTACAGTGGGCCACTGACAACAGCTAACAAGTCTGCAAGCAGCTACCTGCAGAACAGGAAAGGGGAGGGGCTGTACTACAAAGAAAACAGTAAAGTGTTACAGCAGAACAAAGCAGATTTGCATTATATCAGCTACAAGACACATTTTGCAGCACATGACTGGGTAGGGAAAGTACAAAACAAGAAAGATGGCAGGTGGAGGCATGCCTGATAATGGGAGGGGATCCTGGTATAAAAGTAAATTAAAGGGCAAGAGATTAATCAAGGCAGGCAAGCATAACTCTACACTAAAGGCCCCACACTTGCAGTACTCACTGTAAACCCATGATTAAGATACCCTGCAGCTGGAATTGCTCATACACACCCAATGACATCAGCAGCATCCATAGCACAATAGTATAAAGTGTGAAAGCACCTCACACACACTTGTGTATTCCCATACACTCTGCACCATTGGTGTATACAGACGGGGAACTTTTAATATGTACATGTTAGGGGCTGCCATAGCTTTGATCCACCAGCATGTGTTGGAGACTGAATGTGGTGTGGAGGATGATGCTCAGAACCACCCCAGGCACCGGAGGAGGAGAAGAGTGTTCAGACCCAGGGTAAACTACCAGGAGCTGCATGATCTGGAGATAGTAGAGCATTACAGGGTGGACAGGGACACTCTACAGCAACTTGTGGAGCTGTGCCGGCCATGCCTCAGAGCCAGAGCAAACAGAGGGGAACCCATCCCAGTGGATATGAAGGTATGTGTAAGCCTGAGAATACTAGCTACGGGTACCTTTCAAAGGCCAACTGGGGATATCATGGAGATCTCACAGGCATCAGCATCCAGGATACTTCACCAGTTCCTGGATGCCTTACCACATGCCAATGAGCACATATACTTCCCCCGAATGCAAGAGGAGTTGGCCAGCAATATGCATCTCTTCCACCATGTGGCAGAATACCCGGAGGTACTGAGTGCAATAGACTGCACGCACATACACATCAAGTCACCACACAGTGAGCAGGGTAGGCACTACATAAACCGCAATGGATAACCCTCCATCAACTGCCAGGTCATGTGCAATGCCCAGGGCATTATCATGGATGTGTGTGCTGGCAGTCCTGGAAGCTATCACGACTCCCACATCTGGCATGCCTCACAGCTGTATCAGGTATTTGCCAGGGGGGACATCCCATATGGTCACCTCGTGGGGGATGCTGGCTATGCACTGGAACCGCAGATGATGACTCCCATCAGAAATGCATACACACCCATGCAAGAACGCCATAATGAGGCACACACACAAACCAGAATCATCATAGAGCATGTGTTTGGAATGCTTAAATCACGGTTCCGTTGTTTGGACATATCTGGTGGAGCCTTGCAGTACTCTCCAGGCATTTGTGCCCACATCTTCATAGTATGTGCCATGCTACACAATATGATCCTGCGGAAACAGCTGCAGCAGGGACAGAATGGTGAAGGTCCTCTCAGCCCACCACCATTGCCAAGGGCCCCACAGGCACAGAGGTACTCAGACCATGAACACCCTGAGCCAGCACCAGTAGGCAGATGGAGGCATGCCCAGTATGCCCATGCCTTGGCAAGGAGAGAACATATAGCACACACACTGACAGTGTAGGCACCTAGGGACTGACACCTTTCTCCATCTGCACACACAGTAAAAATGGATGGCACACACACAAGACTACCTGTAAATTGTCATGTATAGGCAGTCTACTGTGTGCATCCAACACAGGCAGTCCTCAACTATTGCACACACAACTGCTATTGGCACAAGGTAAGTCAACACCTGAACAGTAAATTAAACTATCAGCATGTGCTGATACTGTATGTATAGATTCACAGGTTCATAGGTAGGTACTTGGCTACCTGCCTGAGGTCATTCATAAGCCTAGACAGAATGTGTCAGATTTTGCCACCCCATTGATTAATTAACTGTCCCTCTGTGGAGCAGAGCCAATGGCGGGATCCCTTGGGTGTATCTACTGTTCCCCATCCACTTTTCAAGGTTTCTCTTGAAGAGTGTTAGTAATATAGTATAATATATATAGAGTGTAATGTAAATGTTAGTAAAATGTAATTATGGATGTCGTTCCAAAGCATGGGGAGTTTCTGTGACAGGTATCTGTCCCTCCAGCCTCTTCTAGTTATTGTTGTGGCAAGGTTTAGCTCACAACAGCGTGTAGCTCACTGTGACATGGATTCCCATAGGTGGAGCATATCCATTAAGCCTGAGTTGGACATGGATTTGTTGGCCAGCAGAGATCATCTCTGAGTAAACGAGATGCCACTGAGTAAAGCAGGAGTTTATTCAGTCTGGCTGCATAGGACATATGTTTGAGGCCAGTAATCCTCTTGGCGAGGTATGTTCGTGGCCCTTCCAACTGTCGGAAGTGTCTTTTGAGGTACATCCCAAATGGGTTATTATACTCTATGATGGGACTGATGAGTGATGAGTAAAGGGGAACTATAAACTCAGTATATCTAGATGTGAACCCTTTAGTAATCAGATGGCCTACATAGAAGGATGTCCTAACTACTTTGGAGATATGATTGTCAAAGGAGAGATCACTATCTACCTTAGTCCCCAGATACCCTATTACCTCATCTGTATTAAAGTGGCTGCCACTTATGTGTTAATATGTGGGTGTTTAGTTTTTTCCAAAATGGAATGACCATGCAGTTTGTGGCACTTAGCTGGAGTCCATGACTTTGACACCCTGTGTCTGTCTCTGTGAGGCCCCTTGAAGGATGTATGTGTCAGCTGGACTGTCAGTTATGGCTCCCAGTTTGCAGTCATTGCCAAACATGGTCTGCTGTAGTCCACCTGTGTTTGCCTGTACCTCTAAGAAGTATATGCCAAACAGTAGGGGTTCCAGGACTGAGTCCTGTGGGACACCAGTTGTGACTAGTTAAGAGTTGGACCTGGAGGCTGCTAGTCTTACCATGTGGGTTCTGTGTGTAAGCCTGTTGGCAACCCATCCTGTGACGTATGGGTTTATGTGCAGGCTGGTGAGGATATCAATAATACCTGAGTGGGGAATGGTGTCAAAAGCCTTGGTGAGGTCCAGGTAGTATGTGTGAACCACCTCTACCCTCATCTAACGTCCTGATGACTGTCTGTAAGATGTCAAACAGGTTCAGTAGGCATGATCTGTACTCAACCAAGCTGACCAGGGTTGGGGCAAGTGTTTGGAGGTTACCAATGTCTTTGTCAATGAGTGCCATGAGGATGCACTCCATAGCTTTGCAGACCAGGCTAGTCAGGCTTATGGGGTGGTAGTTACCATGGTCAGTTGTATTTCCATCTTCGTGGGGTAGAATAACCATTTCTATGCACCATTGTATGGGCATGTAGCCTATGTAGAGGCTGAGGTTGAAAAGCTTAATTAGGTGGGGGTTAGTTCATCTTGTAGTGTTTGCAAGATGCAGTCTGGGACACCATCTGCCTCCATTGACGCTGTGTTTCACCATCTGAAAGGGCCATTTCCACCTGTGTGTCTCTGATGTTTGGGATACTGTACTTTCCAGGTATTGTTGTGGGCTCTTTAGGGGGTGAAGTTTGCACTGAATGTATCTGCAAGGATGTTGGCGATATCAGTAGGGTCAGTATATTTTGTGCTATATTGCACCGGCACAGTGCAAATCTGTGTGTTACCACTTAGATCTTTGACATAGTCAAAGAAGGCTTTGTGGTTATCTTTCGAATCCCTGCCTATTTTCCTGTTGATGTTAGCTTTGGATGATTTCATGAGGGACCTATGTTTCTTACTAATACTGGTCACGGATGTCTGCCCTTCTTGGGTTTTGCTGTTTTTCTGGACTACTGTCCTACTTCTGTTGTATAGCCTGTTTATTGCAGGGGTCCACCAGACTGGTGTCCTTGTCTAGGAGGAGCGGGTCTTTGTTTACCAGTGATGGCATGATCCATACATCCTTGTAGGTGCTTATAGAGTGCATTTGTAAATCTTTCTGTATCTTGAGCAGTGTTTTCCCTTAGTGTGGGGGCTGTGAAACCTCCCACCTCTGTCTTTAGTAGTGTGAATTTAGCTGTAGGAAAGGTATTCGCTGTGGTTTCCTTGGATGGGGGAAATGGTTGGGTGTGGAAATCATCAGTGAATAGTCCATGGTCAGATCTAACCAGTGACCGGTTTGCCTCTGCTTTGGTGCACCTGTCACCCATGTTGGTGATTATCACTTCTAGTATGTTTCCACCTCTCGTTAGGGAGTTTACCATCTAACACATGGCATATGAGGTGATAAATTCCAGGAAGTGCTGGGCCTGGAAGTGAGTACTCGAGTAAGTTTCCCAGTTAATGGTAGGGTAGTTGACATCGACCGATACCAGGTTGTTTGATAGGACTGTCATGTTTTCCACTGTCTCCAAGTAGGAGAAGTGGTGGTCCTGGGTCATGGACGGTGATCTGTAGCAGGCCACAGTTTGCATTTCAGTTGTGACTGATGTTAGCTGCACGTGGATGATCTCAGAGGTATCATGCTGCCCCACTAACCTGGAGGTGTAGGTATCCCTGATGAATATGGAAACATCCCCTCCATGTCTGTGTCAGTCCATGTTCTGTGGCCGAAATGTGTGGTATAGGTTGTAGTCCAGTAGTGCTGGTGTGCTCTCAGGAGTCTTAAAACAGGTCTCAGTTACTGCACAGATGTTGACGTTGTCCATACGGAAGAGTGCAGTGAGTGCGTGCATGTTGTGATTACAACCCCTAGCGTTGAGTAGCATAACCCTCAATGATTTCGCTACTGTGCTGTTTATGGAGGTGGCAATCACCTTTGAGCCTTGCCTAAAAAAGGCACCATGGGGGTGCCAATAGCCTTAGCCAGTGTTCCAAAGCCTAAGGCTGACACATGCAAGCCGGTATGGTATTGTTGCATGCATGTTTCCCATCTGTGCTTGTTCCTGTAGGTAACCTACTGGTAAGCAATAGAAAGCTTTAAACTTATACAAGTCTTCTAACTTCCAAGATAGGCTTTTGGAGTGATTAAGTATCAGTGCTCTGTATGTTCTTGCTGTACTTAACTGTTTTCTGACTACATGGTGATTTTTCACTGTATATTGTGATCTGAAAGTTCTGTTTATTCACATATTATGTCTGTGATGGCCTGCACTTTAGAGGTTCACAGACAGGTAGTAAGCTATCTGCCCAAGCGCATTTAGAAGCATAGCTATAGTGTGTTGGCTTTCTCCGCACCATTGATGAAGTAAGTGAGCCTCTGTCAAGCACAGGCAATGAAGTGATTCCAGGCAGAGTTGCTGGAAGCTGTTGAAGACTGGGGTGGTGGAGGGTGATAGGGGCACTTAGTGATCTAAAGAGAGCATGTTAACGTGAAACATCAACACCATTCAATTTCCCCAACAGGTCTTGCAGCTATAAAACTGGAGGGACTCCCCCACCCCCTGGCTGCATGGTTCTTGGACACATGATCCCAGGGGTGTATATTCTGTTACCCATTCACACATCAAGGTTTCTCATGAAGTGTGTCAGTGAGGGGCTGTGCCTAATTTAGTTAGAAATTTAATTTATAGTCTCTCATTTCATTTGTTATGTTTTTATTTCAAGAGTAAGTGAAGCTCAGTGGGTTTGGGCACCTCCGCCCTTTGCTTAGCCTAGCTTACACATAGAAATAATCTAAATAGGAAATAGGCAGAAGCAACATTAATGTCAATAGTGTAATGGTTACAGCATTTGCATGGTATCTGTGCATTCCTGGTTCATATCCCAATAAAGTCAGAGATGTTTTTCATGTTAAAAAGTATACCTTAACCACAGCTTGCATATCTAGGTAGCATTCTTCAGTATAATAAACATCTGAAACACCCATATATACCCATGTGTGCTGGAGGGTAAAGTCAACAGAGAATCTAATGTTATGTAAGCACATAGTGAGATGTTACTTCACTGAAATGTATATATCCTGAGTAGTTAGCAGATGTGGCCGTGTTTGCGCACACAGGTTATAAGTTTTATAGTTTGTTTAACTGCTGCTTTAATGTCACACAAACACTTTTAAACATGCTTACAACTGCTTAAATGAGCCTTATTCTGGAGTAAAACACATTTTTAAAGCATCGCAGGTGTTGAACCCTGGACCATGCACACCATTGTCATGGGACTTACCACTTAGCCATCTGAGCTGTATACATGTTTTATGGTCTTTAGACTACACCTTATACTATAGGCATTCCACAGTACTGACTACAAATGGGACAGTCACTTTGTGTACATATGTACAGTACATTGTAATGTACTGCAGTTTGTGAATCAACATATACAAGTCTACACATGTATAACTGTTACAAATTAATACTATATATATATATATATATATATATATATATATATACACACACGTCAGTGATGTTTGCACATATATATATATATATATATATATATATATATATATATATATATATATATATATATATATATATATATACAGTTACATCTATAGCTATATATATAAACATCTATGAACACACTTTGTGACACAGAAGCAATCCAAAGGAATTGAAGTGTACACAAAACACATGCAGCTCTGCTATTATAACTATTAATATTAACTTAATTCACCATAGAAGGGATGGTTGTTGTGTATGTGGGGATTGGGGTGGGGGGAGGAATGATGGGCAATGAAATTATGCATCAAGTATGGAGACAATATAAAAAAGAAACAAAACAAGAACAATTCTCATCCATACTACACCCTGTCAAGTCATGCTGAAACATTTAATTCCACAAACATATGAACATTAATATGTATCATACATATGTACACCAGCTGACTGTCACATTTGTTTTCAGTAGTGAGGAATGCCCATAGTAAAATGTATATTCTAAACACCATAACATTTGTACATATCTCAGATGCCTTAGTGGTAAAGTCAGTGACTGCAGTGCTCATGGTCCCGGGTTCAAGACCTGCAAGGGCTGTTAATTTATTATGAGGGCCAGAATAAGGGCTATCAGATGCAGGTTGATTAATGCACTTTTAAGCAGTTGTAAGTGGTTTTGCATGGTTTTGCGTGACGGTAAGCGGCGCTTAAACACGGTTAAATGGATAAGCTCTTCACAGGTTTAACCTTTCCTTAACGTCGTTCAGACCTCGGGCAAACCTGCTTACAACTGCTTAAATGTGCATTAATCACACTTTCCCTACCAGTGCCTGTTCTGAGAGGTAAAATAATAACCACTTCCAGGATTAGAACCCGCAACCATGCCCATCATCCTCAGAGTAACCTACCACTAAGCTACCTGAGATGTACGTTTGCCAATAGTGTATTCAGACAGGTTAAAAAACAAAAGGGAGGATTGTGTGAAAATAGGACAAACTGCTGTGTACCCAATGAAAGGTGTATGCTATATATATATTATATATATATATATATATATATATATATATATATATATATATATATATATAGAGAGAGAGAGAGATAGAAATGCATAGATACATGTCGATATATAGAGATATACATATATATGTAGATATATAGATAGGTTAAAAACATGTACACATCTATGGAGTTATATATAAACGTATGCAATAATATATATTATCTATATATATATATATATATATATATATATATATATATATATATATATATATATATATATATATATATATATATATATATATATATACATACATACATACATGTGTGCATACAGCATCTGAAGTGTTCAAATCTGAGTATAACATGGACCATAGCAATCACACATTCTGCCACCCCCAAACAATATGAACATAACATATGAAGAGTATATGTCAATACACTATTACAAATATGTTCTATGGACATGAGCCAAATAGGGTTATTCACCAACACAACCACAATGGCTGCAAATATCCATGACAGAAATACACAGACATCTTTCATTTAGCAAAACTTTATTACATTCCGATGTATTGCCAAAAGGATTCAAGGACTAACAATACCTGCATGCTATACAGGAAGCATTTAACAGCGCCTTAATGAATCAACCTGCAATTACCATAGTATTAGTCCACTAAGGGATAGGTGTTCACATAGGGAAAGAACCCCCATACACATATAGAATATGTATAAAAGCAGTTCCTACACACCTGCATCTGCTATGTACACCCACCATCTGGCCCACACCCAAACTAATTACAATAATACATACTGTCATCCCATAACCAATTATTCACCCACTGTACATCTGCTGAAACCTTAACATACCTGGACAGAGACACACTAACATGGCCCTATGTGAAATAGTTGCTGTTATACAATGGAACAGCTGCTGATGTTACAGGGTTTGTTTGAACTAAACCTGTTTCAGAGGGTTGAAAAGTAATTACACCAGAAAGTAAAGAAAAACAAGCTTCAAAGCAGGATCTGACCAATGTAATCCAAAGAGTAAACGAGTGCCAAGTGGGTAGTTGCAAGAAAATTTATTGATATAAAACAAGCGCTTTCGCTCGGCTAGATACCGAGCTTTTTCAAGTTAAAAATGAATTCAAACATTAGAAACAGTGCCATTTTATATATCTTTCCCTATCACATGGTTAGCTAGTTAGCTGTTAGTCTTAAGCCAATTAACAATTAACATTTAGTGAGGAGTGCTACTTTAGTGAAGCAACACTCATAATTTAAAAAGAAGAAATGCTCATATGTTTAAAAAGAAATACCCATATTACAAAGCGTTGCACATTTAAAACATAAAATACACTGTTTAAAAATATACGTGCTAATGCTCATGTATTAACTCTAGTAGCAAGTGTGTATACATATAAAACCTGTTAAATGAACTGCATTATCAGTTATGTTACAAACTGTATTCCTGCTGTTCATAATTTTTGTGTTAAATATATTTGGTGAATGTTAAAACAATTTTAAAAATAGTAGAAATAGAAAACATACATCTGTAGAGAGAAAAACTTGTTGAAAAAAGTATACAAGCATAACGTTTACTGTAGTTAAAAAGTCATGTTGCAGCAGACACCTACAACAGTGAATGATCTTACTGTGAAGGGTGTGTCTACTTACAAACCTACAAGCGAGCTCTTCTAATTTTGAGAACACTGCTGATGTTAACACTCTCATTTAAACCTGGGGCTTTACTTGCTTCTAACCTGATTTGCCAGAAAAGTTCTCTATATTCTAGACTTGTTTCCCAGTCGCCACCCCTAGCATTGGGAAGTACTTGTTCCAATACCAAGAACTTGAATTTGAAATTCTTGCAAACCAAGGAATGCTTATATAAAGCATTTGATTCCTTTTGTTTAGAAATGTCATGTAAATGCTCATAAATTCTTCTTCTAAAAGGCCTTTCTGTTTTGCCAATATAGAAACTAGTGCAGGTGGTACAGAACCCTAAGTATACCACTCCTTTGCTGTCACAGTTTGTAAAAACTTTAGGTCTAAACAGAAAGTTCCTAGAAACAATGTAAATACTAGGGGTGTCAAAAATAGTGTTGCATTGTTTGCAGGCACCACATTTAAAGGTGCCTGCTTTGGACAATTGAGTGTTCGTTCTGGTATGGTTGTTCCCTTCAAAAATTTCTTTGAGGTTGGTGTCCCTCTTTCTAATAAACTTTGGGTGTGGTGGTATAATATTTTTCAATTCATCATGTAGTGAAAGAACTGGCCAATGTCTGATGAAAATTTCTTCAACTTCAAAGGAGTTGAGACAGTATGTATAAATGAACCTGCCATAAGTGTGGTCAGGCTCTTTAATGTCAGTGTGATGAACAACCACATCTGCACCTAAAAGAGGGGGATAGAGTGTTTCTCTGCTGCCCATGACCTGTTGGGCTAAAGTAGTTAAAAGTGTTAAGGGGTATCCTCTTTCAAGAAATAGGGATTTTAGGAAGTCAATCTCTTCTAAACAATCGTGTGTAGTACTGGACATTCTAGAAGCTCTTATGAATTGTCCTTTGACAATGCCCTTTTTCTGATAGAAGGGGTGTCCACTCTGAAAGTGTAAGTATGTATTAGAAAAGGTTGGCTTCCTATACAGTTTAGATTGGAATACATTATTGACCCGATCCTTGTATAAGGTTACATCAAGGTAATGTAGTTCGTCATTACTAATCGTATACGTAAAAGATAAAAAATGGGTGGTTGAGTTTAAATACTTGATGAAATCCAAAAATTCATCATGGGTTCCTGCCCAAAAAATGCATATATCGTCTAGGTACCTCTTGTAGTGCACTAAATATTGTACCCAGGTGGTAGAAAAAATAAACCTTTGTTTACACCAGAAAGTGTTACCAATTATTGATTATCAGCACAGTATGATACACATTTACACCAAACTAAAGATGTCAGGTGAGCACACTGTAAACCCCCTAACATTATATGCATAGCCATACAGCCTTGAGCTGGTCAAACATTCTGGCCAGACTGAAACATATGCATAAGTATTAGGTACAGACAAACTCTGCACAAGTAGCAATGTTCAGAAATATAACAGCAGTACTCACATGTAGACCAAATCTTCTAGGCATTATACCCAATATATTTGTGTTTGTCTCCATACAGCTGTTGCAATAGATTTCAAACAACAATTCCAGGCTGTCTTCCTCACAAGTAAGGCAAAGGGACAACGCTCAAGTGGAGTACTCAATTATACTCCACCGTTGCCATGGTATTGGCTAAGAGAGTAGCTGCACAGCTGATGTGCATGTAATTAACTACTGTGGAACACCAATTGGTGATCAAGATAGCACATGTTACTGATCTCTAACTATAAAAGGATGCCTTGTCACACATTCAAACCATCTGTATCTACCTGCAGAATAGTACAAAATACCCAACAGAAGATTGAAACACAAACCAAAAACGATTAATATACCAGTCAATAACACTTCCAATTACTAAGAAGGTATGTATAACATTTAGTATGTCTGTGTATGTAGTACCTGTTCTGTAACAATTACAGTGTAACCAATGCATATAGTGGAAATAGCTATCTTGTAGTGATGTATTGTTGAGCAGAAGTAATGCTTGTAGTATTCTATGTGTCTACTGCTGTAGGTCGCAAGGCAAACTCCTCATACACCACAAGGGATGATATATATGGGTGTGTAATTCACCAATTCTTTTCCAGCCACTGTCAGTGTCAGGGTTGGTCCAACAAGTATGTGCTATAACAGGGGATAGTATATGTTGATATATTGTAACAGTAGACATATGTATGGGTGTATTAGTGAGATGAACATGTCAAAGGTGGGCTTACTGTGCAAATATGATTTGCATTTTGGGATATTGTGACAAAACTGTGTAATATACAGTATTTTAGGCAGATCTGTATTCCATTTTACATAGCATTCTGTTATGTTATGCAAACATTAGTTATGTCTATTGGCAATTACAATACTCAATAACAAGATACATATGACTTGTATTCATCTGACAGTTTAGCAGCATGATAGCAAAGAAAATTGGAAGAGCTAGGTAACTATCCATGCACATAAGACATGTAATAGCCACCCCACTAGTATCGTTTGCAAGCAATAACAGCTGTGCATGTGTACATGTTATGCAAATGTGTAGTGACCCTTGTTACAGGGCTGGCCCAAATGGCTATGTGCACACCTACATAGAGTGGATATTGAGATTAGAGACACACTGGTTGAATTTTCAGGTTTGTGTAGCCTAACCTCTCATGGCCAACCTAACAGCTGCTTGCAAACACTGTATGTAAGGTTGTGCACAGTACTGGTTCTGAAACAGGTTGCATATCATCTGTAACTCCAGTGTAACATCTGCAGTAGGAGTGTAAGATGTAGGCGACCGCTGCTCATGTGTAATAGCTGCTTCATATGTGATGGCTTATACTATCTGATTATATCCTGATCATGTTGATAATGGCAGCAGAGTCTATTGATACTTAACTCTGTTTGGGGAGTGGGTGTCTGTGCCCAACAGAGCTCATGGTTCTGGTGGATATGTGAGTATATACCCAGAAAAGGATACAGACCTGTTGACACTTGCATCATCTGTAATCAACTATCAGGATGTGATGTTCTCCTCAGAGGAGGATTGCTGCTAAAGGTAGCTACCATGTTTCTGTAATAGCCAGTGTTGTCACATCCATAACACAAATATTTACTTGTGAGCATCACTGTCTAAAACATCTTCATAAGCAATAAGTAAACTATATACAGTACCTGGTACTTGTAGTACTGAATGTTCATACAGGCATGTCCACTAGTCAGCTACTGGTGTTTACTAATGTCAGCTTTATGTATGTGGCCATCCTGAGAAAATGTAATCTCTATGCCATGTACACTGCCAAACACACCTAACACCACACCCCACACATTGTCTGGGATGCAGTTACAGGGGTAAGCTGGAAGGCAGTCCAGTCTACAGTCATGACTGGACTGGACAGTCATGCGGTGTAGGTTAACGCATGCATCTCATCACCACAACCAACACATACCCTTACCAGAACACAGTAAGGACACCCACACATACCACCAGAAATCACACACATTCACAGAGGCTTCTAAGTATCTGGCCAAACAAGAGACCTCCCAAGCTGGAATAGACAGACAACAAAATACAAAAACTGTATGACATAGTTTGCATAATTGTGCCACACCTCAGAACACATGGCCAGAAACATGCCCAACAGTACTCATTTGTGAATGCAAACTCTAGCACTATGTTACACACCATGCTATAAGAGGGCAAACATACTGTCAACTGCCTGTATGCCATGATTAGCCACATACCTATACACTCAGACCACCTTTTGAACTATACACATGGCTCTGGCATATTCCATGTTGTTGTGCAGGAACTGTGATGCAGTAGCCTGGACTGCATGGAAACACACATGTAGGAACTGTCAGGTCTTGTAGCCCATGCAAGTATGTCCTAAGGCCTGGGTAGCATTCTGCCATTGGCCAGAATGATACTGCAGTACAGGGGCAAAGGGGTTGTATTCCACATTTGTCTAATGTACTGGTGTAATTCAAAGGGTATCCAGTATCTCTCTGCCTGGGATAACATGGTTGACAGACCATGATGCCTTGCCAGACAGGGCCTGCACCTGTCATCCCTGGGAATCTGGATACTGGCTAGGGCTCATGCTTCCCATATAGTGCCTTCATCATGCAAAGTTCTAGTGAAAGTCCACTGCTGTAACAGGGACAGCCAAGCAATAAACTGCGGGTCTCGCTACTCAATGATACATTTCAGAAACTCAATATGGACTCACTTACGTCAATTCTTAACATGGAGAACATATCTGTGCAGTGACTGAGATATGTCTCAATGCTCCGGAGAGCACCCCTGCATGACCATGTTATAATACATACTTCACCTCTTGGCCATTATCCTTTATTGGAACACACAGGCCACAGGTGTGTCCATATTCCTGAAGGATATGTACACCCCCACGTTAGTTGCACTTGCATAACTTCAGATGCAGTTTGCTGAGCAACTACCTTTGTGCCAAAGTGGAATCCAAATTGCACCTTGTGACAGATAACTCACCAAGCCTCAGAATTCCCAACTCTCATATTGTGCTGTAATGGGGAATATTAGGTTTGAAACAGAAATCCATAATAATGGCTACTCTCAACTATCCCATTATGAACTGGGAAGACTCATGTACCAACACCTGTGCTCAATGCATGTTGGATTTCATCAACCCCAATGACCTGGGTCACCATAGTCACACAAATAGAGCTAACAGTATGCTACACATAGTCAGTCTCCAAAGCCACTGTTATGCTTCATAAGAGCGAAGTGGTGACTGTCACGGCACCCATGCAGATGGACAATGCATGTGCAAATGCTGAATCCTGCACTAATGCACTTTAAGCACTCACATAAGTGGAGTGATTGTGCCATTGAAACAGAACCAATATTCAACCAAACACAAACAGGAAGGCAAAATGGTGGTACCCTGTCTTAAACTGTACCACATAAGGTAGTAACTGTTGCAAGAGTGAACACACATGAGTGGAGGTGATCCCTGGTCAGCCTCAGTAAGATGCAGATACACCATATAAAGCCACACAAAGCTACTGTGAAACTAATCAGCCACATATTATGTGGCCAACCACAGATCATTCTATAGCTGTGTCATGAATCGTAATGGCAAAAACAAGTCCTGCCGTGCTTCACAGCACTATGGCATGAGAAGTACTGCACCTACAAAAACAGCACCTGTTCATCCAGATAGGGTCTTGGATAACATAAACCCACACTCACCTCCCCCCAACAGGTACAGATATTTATATATCCATGTACACTACACAGCCCCTGTAATAACAACTATGCAGGTACAAACTGCACTCCCTAAAGCCATGCATACAGCTTGACTGGGACCTGTCAACATCCCAGGGTGTATCCTACACAAATGTCAGAACAATTTGCTCTCCACAGACACATCACATTCAATCATAGCTTCATATCAGGCTGTATACACACTGAATGTTGCACAGCAACAGTTATCACACCCCACAAAGGGGGAGACGCCACTGATAATGGGAAAAAGTGCACTACTACCCTGCTGAGTCTGGTCTGTAAGGCCATGAACCTTGATCAACTTATTTGATGTAGTCAGTACAGATGTAGATGACAGTAAGGTTGATTCACAGAGCATATCATGACCTTGCCGGGACTTAGAACACCATCACCCATACTGTGTTCCAGCTACACTCAGTAAACTAGGTGTATATTCCTATGTCACAGGAGTGGTTGGCACCTGGACTGCTGGCAGAACCAACACTACAGAAGATGTCTGATTAATACACACACATCAAACCAGTGCCAGCTACAGTAATACAGGGTTAATTCCTGGTACTCCCCCTCATTGTTATCTATACCACACAGACTAACACAGAAGGCATCTGCCTACTGAAGTTTGCAAATGACTATGAACTAGGAGCAATAGTTGACTCAATGAGTGCTGTGGGCAACATACAGAAGGGCCTTTGTGGGTCAGATGTGTGGTGTGTGACGTATGGCCACAATCTGACAGCTAAGTATTGCATTGTCATTCCCTATGTTAAAAACCCTGTACCCATGAACTACCACCTAGGCAGCGGTCAACATAATGGAAACGGTGTGTGTATGGGATGCAGCTGGACAGTAGTCTTTCCTTTGATAGTTACTTCACCACACCAGTCAGGTAGTCATGTGGCACGCCTAATCATGACAGGGTGCCATCCATGAAAACAGAGATCATTGTTCAGCCATATTCAACACTCAAGTGACCCATAATAGATCACATATTTTCTTTAAGGGTTATTGGCCATGTTCAGATAGCCTACACCAGCCTTCCCAATCCCTAGCTCCACTATGTAGCATGATGCCTACCCTGAATAAAGCCATGTCCAACACAGAGATGTTGGACATGCTACACTTACACATCCTGATTTCAAATAAACACATACTTCATGAACATCCACCTTTCTAGTACAAGGATCACAACATGCCTGACAGATCCCTGTCCCATACATTTTACGTACACCTGCCATACTATGCAGCCCTGTCCATCAAAGCTGCACATTGCCCCTCTTTGACACATGGTGTGATGACCGCATGGCAAATATATCAGTAACCCTGTGGATCAGTTCTGTGGCACTGCTTGAACTGGCCACTGAAACTTAATTGTCTGTTGGCTACAGCTAGGTAACCTTTCAGCCTAGGCTCATAAATGGCCCAGGGCATATACCCTACTAGTTCACTATGACCATACATGCTATAGTTGATATCAAACCCTGCAAATACCATCAAGCTAGCTATTGTCCCATGTGTTTCGCATGTGCAACACAGGTAATACATGGCAGGATGCTAAACTGCTGTACAGTGCCATGTAGATGTATATGGCAAAACACATACATGTAAAACTTTCCATGAGCATGCTTGCAGAGTCACAGGTCATGTCCCTTAATGCTGTGTATGACTATATATGTGAGATATACACAGCATTAAGGTCTATTGCATTAATGTGAACACATCCAGGCATGTGCTGAAAGGTAAAGACACCAGTACAGGCAAACAGACATGCCCACATCAAGACAACATCCACATGGAGTATGAGCAATGTCATCACTTGACACACACATATATGGTGATAACATCAAATCACCAGTATGTGTCAAATGTGTGTGAGTTAAACATGTCAGTGGTGTTAGTGTCATGTAGATTTGCAAAGACATATTTGTAATCTTAATAAATGTGATACACATGTATGTTCAGCTGTACTTCTGCACTTCTCTGTGAGTTACTGTGACCTGTCTCCATCATTATGTCTTCCAGGTAAGCCGTGTGCCAAGCTTCCACCATACACCCGCTTGGAGGATGAGGTCCTCATTCCATACCTCCTTGACAACCATGTAACACTCTTTAGCCATGTGCCAGGGGATGCACAGCAGCAGGATGCCTAGTGGGAGGAACTGCGCAGGAGGGTAAATGATGTTGGTGGACACAATCACACCTATTAGCAGGTGCGCCAACACTG
Source organism: Protopterus annectens (assembly GCF_019279795.1). Classification (NCBI taxonomy): domain Eukaryota; kingdom Metazoa; phylum Chordata; order Ceratodontiformes; family Protopteridae; genus Protopterus; species Protopterus annectens. The sequence goes on from NC_056731.1 coordinate 294,492,906, forward strand.
CACCGACATCATTAGACGGGCGAAACAGCGTGCAAATGCAATTGCCAGGGAACAAGGTGCAACAAGTGGGGGGCCACTCACCCAGCCCCCACTCACACGTACAGAGGAGCTGTTGGCCAACCAGGGGACACCTGCAGAACTCCATCCACAAGCTTTAGCTGGTATTGTGGAGGTGGGTGTCTCACAACCACTGAGCCTGGAGTTGCCTGGTAAGGCACTACTGCACATATAACACAACTATACTTCATATAGTTATATGTGTTACTGTACAATATGTAATGTAACATCATATGCAAGGCATGTATGCACACATGCCACATACTATAGTTTGCTACTCTATGTATGCACAGATATGCATACTCCATAGTATAGTCTATTGTACTGGCTTATGTGCTAACATGCACATTGCACCCTGTAGCTATCACACAGGTGTGGATAATGATCTTACTGTTGTGACACTTCTAGTTAGGTACCTCTGGCATTTCGCAGCTACAGCAGCCAGTTGCAGGTGAGATTATTATTTATTAGGCTCGATAATGCACAGATCATATTAATTGCATGCTATCTGCCATGTGGCCATTTAACACACGTACACATAATGTATGGTGGCCCTGTTAATATATAAAGGTCAGACCGGCAATGCATCACAGTGGTTACCCATGTGGAATAATTGACGACTATATAAAACACCTACATTAAACCTTACAAACTGTCATTACCAGATGTGTGGACAGCTGTGAATACAATGGCGGAGGTGTGGCTCACTGTAGGGAAATGTACTGCAGATCAGCATTACACATGTGGGGAATACAAACAGTACTATACAGAGAGCATATGTGTGCACACACTCTAAATGTTCTGGAGCGGGAGTATGACCAGTCCACAGGATTCACCCTTGTGGATTATACCCTTGCTATGAATGTCACACAATGTCATATGCTATCTGACATGTCCATGACATTTAGTGGGCTGACTGCAACACTGCTTAACTATCCTGCAAAACATGATATCTCACATCCCAAACATACCACCCTTTGTCTGAATAACCATGTCCTCAGTGGAGCATATGACATCTATGGGTGTATGTCATATGGACAACACTGACGTGAAATAGATGCCCATCACAACCATAGGACAAAATATGTTTACACATGGCCATGGAAGATGATCAGAGACATGAAGCAACACATACAGTAGAAGTGATGTACATGTGTGTACACCCTGCTGTACATTGGCTCGACACAATACAACTATGGCCTTTGTGTAATGGTGATATTGCAGATGTGAAACACTAAACATCATACAGGCCTGTGCACAGCTTGTGTAGGCATTAACTCAAACCACCACATAACATGTCTTGAACATCATGAGTGTGTCACGACATGAAAGCATTCACCTATACAATATCCAAATACATACATGTGTTGCACAAAATACACATACAACCACATCAGGCCACAGATACAGTACATCCACCTTGCTGGTATCAGACATCACTGTCATACTTGCTCCTCATATGTGTGAGGTATACAGATGGCATGTGGGACATGGAGTACTTCTAAGTTAGCCATGTCTGGGCATAGTTGCCAGGCATCAGTAATATGGTTGCAGATGTGCAGGGGTGTCATCCATATACCCTTCTGTGACCTGCGTCACACATTCCACATTAGGGTTTAGTGTGTATACACCTCAGTGACAAGGGTCACATTCCACATTAGATATGTATTGTATCTGAACACAGTCATGGCTATGAACTGTGTCTGTAACTCACACTGTATAGCAATAGTGAAGCCACATGATGCCCTGCAATGGCTATGCACATCAGCTCAATGTGCAGTATGTCACTGTATATCTGTAGGGCAGACTGACAACATTGCGTCAACTGAAGGTCCATGTTAGTATAACACATCCCTACATTGGGACACCATTACATCACTGTATATTTGAAAGGACACCATTGTTTTAAACATGTATGCATGTCATTCAACACGTCAGCAAAAGACATGTCATACTACATGTGATTGGCAAGGTCAAATGCCACACATCAGGCTGGTGTACTGTTAACCAGTGCTGGTCTGTGTCACCATTGCAAAGTAGGGACAGCCATGTCAAACATGTGTGTACAGCCACATGCACATTGTCTGTAGACTCAGCTCAGGAGTAAGCAGAATAATGTTTAACAGACATGCACTGCTTTGAGGGAGATATGCAAGCTGGGGTTCAGGCAAACATAGTATTCACTCAACATACACTTCTGCTTATGTCCTCGTTACACATACAGGCAGTGGCCAATACAAAGCATCAGTGGCAGATGTACAAAGGTCAGCAATGGTCTGTTAACATGTGGGGTATGTTGCATAAAACATGACAGTGCGGTGCAACGGTGCATAGTGCATGCAATGTGTTGCAGGTTTGGGGCATAACCTAATAACACAAATGGTGCAACACAGGGATGTATGCTAACTACTACTATAATTGTGTAAGGTGCATGCCTTCTGCTATAACACATGCATGCTGTTGTGTGCCACTCAGGGATGTATGATAACTACCACTATAAATGTCTAAGCCTTCTGCCATATCACATGCATGTTGCATGCCACTGGGTGCCATGGCATGTATCTCTGTCTGTGTCTGTCTGTGTCTGTCTGTGTCTATCTGTGTGTCCGTCTGTGTCTGTGTGTCTGTCTGTATGCCTGTCTATGTGTCTATCTGTGTGTGTCTGTGTGTGTGTGTGTGTGTGTGTGTGTGTGTGTGTGTGTGTGTGTGTGTGTGTGTGTGTGTGTGTGTTTACTGTGCTGTATAACCTGTAATGTACAGTTCTTGCCTGCCCCTCACAGGTGTTGATGTAGGTTTGTTGCCCTCCTGCAGTCCACCTGATGTTAGTGTCCCCACAGACTCTAGCAGTGATGATGAAAGTATGATTGAGGCACATAGCCTACTGATGAGCCCCCCTCCACACATACAGTCACCGCAATCTAGTATCCCTGTTGATGTCCTTGATCTTAGGCCATTATGACTACCTCTACATGTGTAATCTCTGTGGCGCGTCTTGTAATTGCATAGTACTATAATGATGATTTGCACATAGGCAGGGGTTGTCATCCCAACACTGGCAACTGTGTGTGTGTGTGTGTGTGTGTGTGTGTGTGTGTGTGTGTGTGTGTGTGTGTGTGTGTGTGTGCATGTGTGTGTGTGTGTCAGAGTGTGTGTTACTGTGTCTGTGAATTCCTGAGTTTGTGGGTGTGTTACTGTGTCTGTAAATCCCTGGGTGTGTACATGCAGGGTTGTCAGGGGCTGAATTTGTGCCATTGGCTGCCATTCCACCTGCATCCCCCTAATCCCCGCACACAGTTCTCATGCCTAAACATACCCCATCACCAGTGGCTATAGAGGAAGGACAGTTGGTGGGTGGTAGCATGGACCAGGAAAGTGTGGAGACTATGGAAGGTGTGCCTGCACACCATGATCCAAGCCAACTGACTGGTGATGTCCCACACAGTCATGTGCCCAGTGCTGCTCATAGGAGGACCTCTGGCCAACATGCCCCTGCAAGACATAGCACATCAGCTGGTGTCACCAGACGCATGTTTTAGGCTGTAATGGAGGCACAGGCACATGCTGAATGGCACAACAAAGAAGGTCTGAGGCTTCAGAGGGCTGCTGTCCATTCTTTAACTGACAAAATCCAGGCAATTGCAAATGCTCACCATCGTCTTGCAGATGTTTTGGATAGAAGATTGGGTGACATGGTGGGAGTCCTTGACCATGGCATGTCAATCCTTGAGCATGGAATGTCTGTGCTGGAAAATCTGGTGGGAGTGAGATGTCGGGCACGTGGACATAGGCCAGCTACATCACCTGTTGAAGGTCTATGTGAACATGCTACTTCACATGCCCACTCCCATAGTGGCGGTAGCAGCAGTAGTGCAGCTGGTTCTGTGCTGTCCACACCAGGACACAGCAGGCCACATGCACGTGGTCCTGGATGGTCCCAACAGAGACACGGTTCCAGTGGACATGTGTCATCAGACTGTACCCAATCTGGACCTCTGCCTGGTAGTGCCCGTGCAACCCCTGGCAGGCGCAGGTCACGTGGCCGTGCCAGGACACTGAACTGTGAAACCTGCCCTATACAGTCTGCAGCTGTCAATAGTACCCCTGCATAAGCCAGCTACATGCCAGACCTGTGTGCATACATACATGCACACACCAGAAATAAATGTAGGGCACCTCAACACACACACACTCATAACATCCACACACACCAATGAGATCAAAGGCCCTAACCCACACACATGATGTCATCCAATGGTGCAGACTAGGCCTCTGGCAAACATTATCACCCTGTGCATATGATGATGCCTGTACCACATTGTTGTCATCCACCCCATCGGTGCAGGGACATGCTCATATGGTCTGATGCACATGGTGAACATACTAGGAAGACAATTACAGATTACAACTGTTGAGTGGTGTTCACAGGCAGCAGACATACCATGTACTACAGTTTTAGAATGCATTTTGTACTTTTGACAGTATGTATCATGTGTAACAACAGTAACTGCATGTTGATCTTGATGTTCTGCCTTCCTCTTTCAGGTGTAATCGCATGTGCTGGTGGATGTCAGTGTTTGCGGTTTGTGTCTCATATGTAAATGTAGACTACTCACAGGTCTGTATGACAATACATGCATGCACTTTGTAGCTTCCACATCACAGTTATAATATCCCAAGTTTCAAACATGTTTACTGATCTAATGATCCAAGAGCATGTTAGCTGTGTAGTAAGCTACTGTGGCCAGAGCCGTCACATCCATAGTGGGTGACATCACAGGTATAGTTACCTGGAGCGGGGAGGCAGTAAAAGAGTGGTTTAGCAGATGACAAGGGTAAAGGCCAGTGGAAAAGGTGACTTCTCATTGGGAAGCAGTAATACCCGCTCTCATGACAGGATGCATACATATACACACCCAGGGATTTACAGACACAGTAACACACCCACAAACTCAGGGATTCACAGACACAGTAACACACACTCTGACACACACACACACATGCACACACACACACACACACACACACACAGTTGCCAGTGTTGGGATGACAACCCCTGCCTATGTGCAAATCATCATTATAGTACTATGCAATTACAAGACGCGCCACAGAGATTACACATGTAGAGGTAGTCATAATGGCCTAAGATCAAGGACATCAACAGGGATACTAGATTGCGGTGACTGTATGTGTGGAGGGGGGCTCATCAGTAGGCTATGTAACAACAAGCCTCACCCCAGGGCATACATGTTTACAGGTGGTTAGAATACCCTTCTAAGATAAATTACATCAACAGGGATACTAGATTGCATTGAGTGGATGGGGGGAGGGGTCTTATCATTTCACTATGGCAAAATACAGCCTCACTCCAGGGACCGGACAGCCATACATACATACACACACACACACACACACACACACACACACACACACACACACACACACACACACACACACTTACTGCGGCATTCACAAAGATATACACTTATGTCACACATACAGACACTTGACGTGTGTGATTCAAACACCTGCCTATGTCTTGCTTTCTACACTTCACTCTGCACAGATGTCTACAACAGTGTACAGGAGAGTGAAAAATATTTGAGCTGTACTCCCCACCATTTGTGACATATATGGATGCACACATACCCACATGTGCCAGTACAGTGAATCATACACCTGCCTATCTCATGATAGATATTATAGAGCGACAGCACTATCGCACACACTACAAAGTGTACTGACACTTTCCTTTGCCAACTGTGCAGATATATGCACAATATATGCACAGGGGAGGTGTTACTGTTCCAGGTGCCAAGAGGTTTGCCTTCAGTGTCACCCTTACTGCATTCTACGTTGTGTGTCTTCCCCTTCAATTAACAAAACCATAGCTTAGCAGTTACACAGGTTATTGTAGAAATGGTTGTAACACACCTGTGAGCTGTCCTCAGTAATCATTTATCTGCAAAGTAGCCCCACCACTTAGTAGTTATGTCCAAACATCTGTCCATACCTAAAGTACAGCTTACTGTACTTTGAGCATATCACCATATACAGTTGGCAATGTTGAGGCTGCATTGCAACTGCATGATGTACTAAGACAACAGTCACCTTCAAACATCAGACACTGCACACGCATGGAAACTAAACACACATCAATACATGTACACATATGCAGTCTCATCAGTAAGTGGACTAGCAGGTCAAGAGGATACATTCCACACCTTCCCCACACCATGTGTGAAACCTAGCTGAGCATTACACCATAATGGATGTTGTATTCATGTACTGGTAGGACACACAACCACCTTCACTGAGTAGCCAAGTGTATATTTATGCCAACAGCACATCAGCAAGATACACACACAGCAATATTCCATGTCATGATCCCACAAACTGTTAGTTGACAGTTCCACTGTGAAGCCAGGGCACTGTAATGGTCAACAGTGAGCACATCATATTTGCCACACACACCTCATGATTACTTGAAGAGTGCCAGCAATGTGCTCTGTTTGAGCTAGGCATTACACTTATTCAAGCATGTGCAAGGTCTGTGGCTTGTAAACATCTCACCCCAGCATGTTCTGGCTATTGTGGTAATAAGGTTAATGTCCAGGCAGCACACAGCATGCATGACTTGCAATTGTTGACATGGGGTATATGTAGGAACTGTGGGCACACATGGCTGTACATGTCATGGACATATCACCTGTAACTACTCAGGAACATACAGAGCATAGCTGTATTTCCCTGAGTTTGTCCATAAAGGCTATGTGTGTAGGTCCTATGATCCTGTTATTTGGGTATGTTTGTAGGCATTGCATTTGGTGGACATGTCTAATGGCATACATACCACATGGGTTGTTGTATGATACGATAGGTGTCATGTGTGACCAGTAGAGAGGGAATATTACCTCTGTCAATACAGATATCAAATCATATGTACTGTTAGCGTTCAGCAGCCATGGACCTATCTTCCATGTGTATGTGTGTAATGAATGTAGCCACCTGTATGTACAAAGGACAATAACAGCAATGTTATTCTCATTTATGTTGTATGAGTGTAGGATGCACATATCCAGGGCAGGTACATCTAGGTCATATCCAACCATGAGAGTGTTGTTTACTGGTGTACAGCAACAGTCAATTGTGTTAATGCTGACAACATCCAAGGGACCCTGGTATGTGTACAACTGACCTGGTTACAAAAAGTGGTATTATTGCATTGCATAACACATTATGCAATTGTGTCAGTACATGGGTACTTTGCACAGTTGATGTAGGGATACAGGGCTATGTACAGTCCACCAGTCGAAGATTATTTGGTGTTCTACCATACTATTTCATACCACATGTATGGATGTGTGTTGGTAGTGGCGTTTGCCACTGTCACCTGTACCTGACTCATCTGTGATGAATTATGTCGGAATAGTGGTCTTTACTTGGGAGTAGTCTTTATGAATATGTGGGCACCACCACTTGGAGTGGTCCATACCAGTGTTATGGTCCACATGTCTGGATCTGAGTTATATGGTGGTAGTGTTATTGTGCAGTACAGAGCCTTCAGCCAGGTGTTCCTCACTGCACAGATGTCAGTATTCCCCATTGTAGGGTCTACATTGAGCAAATGGATTATGAAAGCCACCCATCTAGCACTGGTTAGCATAAGCATCCAATGCAATTGTCTTGTATGTGTCAGGGTGTTACTTCTGTGTTTAGGACTTGTGCCTTGGAATGCCTCTACATGGGAAAATGCGACCTAGGTATTATCCACACTCCCATGAATCATGGATGCATGTGCTCTGTGACAAAGGCATGTCTTCTTTCAGTCATGACATCCCAGCATGACAGATGCTGGACAACAACATAATTACAGCAGGACATTGGCTCATTGTTTTGGTCAAGAAGTTGGCACTCATACCATGACATCATTGCGAGTGGCAGTATTGTGCTTGGTATCAAATGCTACATCTAAGGTGACGGACAGCAGCACACATTGTGTAGATGACCAATGTCAGATATGCTTAGTGGAGCGGTCCTGCTAATAATGACAACTACTAACACAGCCAGGAGAGGTCATCTTGACACCTGCACCTCAGTACCATTAGGCAATGGGGCTCACATATTATGCTTGCACATGCCACTGTTCCAAGTATAATGCCACTGTCCACAACCTGATATCAATGTATGCCTTTCGTGACAGCAATGTGTGTGTGACGCATGCTGTAGTTAGCATCCACCTGTGTGGCCCAGTTAACCTATTGTCTGTCACTTCCACACATGCATGATTGTGTATATCTCACATATATATGGCAGTGCTTCATGTACATGTATGCATGTGTATCACACAGCACAGCTGCAGATATATCATTTAGGGGGCAACATACAGGTAGCTGGTAGTAAACTTGTATGATGTGCATATATACTGACAGTTAAGATGTACATAGCTGTAAACCTGTGTGTTTACAACAGAAGTCCATTACAATGTGTTCTGTACATCTAAGTGTATGAGCATGCACACTGAGGCCTTCTGTGGTTAAAATCGGAGTGCATCCCAAACAGCCCTGTGCTACTAAGTTTATGAGTGTACCCACTGCCACCTTGTGTAATTTGAGTCAGTGCATCCAAACAAGCCCTTTGTTTCAAAGTGTATGAGCATGCCCAGTATAACCTTGTGTAGTTGTAGTCATAGTGCATCCCAAACGGCCCTGTGCTACTAAGTGTATGAGCATGCCCACTGTGACCTTGTGTAATTGGAGTCAATGCATCCAAACAAGTCATGTGATTCTATGTGTATGAGCATGACCACTGTAACCCTGTATAGTGATAGTAGTTGTCCATTCCACAGATGGACATACTCCAGTTCAGGGCTTGTTGTGCTACAACTATACCTCTCAGGCCTACCTATGTCTTACCTGCAGATGATGTGTCTCGTTTGTGCATACAGGTTGTAATGGACTCCTACTTTAAATTTTCACCCCTCCCCACTGCAAGTAATCAGTCCTGTGATGTCACCCAGCTCAGAAGCAGAATCAGAGTAAGTGTAATTGTATGGGTTCTGTGGCACATACCCCAACTGCATACCACTCTACTAGTTACCTTTACATAGGCAAGACTTGCAAGCACAATACTGGCAAGTGTGTGTGTTTGCGTGTGTTTGACTACCCTGTAGCCAGGCATACACATGTGTTATGTCTTTTAACATGCGGCACACCATGGTAGTCATCTGTGGTGATTGGAGTCTATAAATTATTACACAGGAATAGAAAAGAAGAAACAGTCAAGAATGACTACTGTTGGGTATGTTATTTTCCTGTGCCACTGTCGAGCAGTGACACAGATGTGGTCTCCGGGGTGTATGTCCATACCCATCATTCCCCCACCCAAACTCCACAATCCCAAGGGTATATTTCCTTAGCCATCATTCCCCACCCCAAACTCCACATACACAACAACCATCCCTTCTCTGGTGAACTGATTAAGATTTAAATGTTATAAAACAAGAGTTGCCTCTGTTCTGTGTACACGTCAATTCCTTTGGAACCCTTCTGTGTCACAAAGAGTGTTCAGACATGTTTATATATATATGGCTATAGCTGTGTCTGTGTATATGCATATATATATATATATATATATATATATATATATATATATATATATATATATATGTGTGTGTGTGTGTGTGTGTGTGTGTGTGTGTGTGTATATGTGTGCACATCCCATAAGTGCATATATGTATTTAGTTATAACAGTTGTACATACGTAGACTTGTCTATGTTGTTTTACAGAGTACAGTACATTCAAGGGTACTGTACATATGGACACAAAGTGACTGTCCCATTTGTTTTCAGTACTGTGGAATACCTGTAGTAAAATGTGTATGTGTGTGTGTGTGTGTGTGTGTGTGTGTGTGTGTGTGTGTGTGTGTGTGTATATATATATATATATATATATATATATATATATATATATAGTGGTAAGTCCAGTGACCTTGGTGTGCATGGTCCAGGGTTCAAGACTTGCAAGGGTTGTTGATAATGTCATTTAGGACTGAATAAGACACTTTTAAGCAGTTGTAAGTGGGTGTAAATGTGTTTTCGCAACAGTAAGCAGCAGGTACATACAGGTAAACGACATGTACAACTCGCAGTACACTTGAAATGCCCTTCTTTGGCAATCATGCTGATGTCACCCACCTAGACATACACCTCTGGGACTGCTGTAATTCAGTAATCTCTGTAGTGCATCTTGTAACTGCATAATGCTATAGTCTGATAAACTAGTTTGGTAGGTGTTCTAATCCCAGACTTGCCCACTGCGTGTGTGCGTCTGCCTGCTTGAGAAGGGAACAATGCTTTTTAGAGTATGCACACTCCTTACAATTCACATACTCAACTTTTGCAAGGATGCTGATGTCACCCACCTAGAAATACACCTCTGGGACTGCTGTAATCCAGTAATCTCTGTAGCGTGTTGGGTAACTGCATACTGCTGGAGTGTGATTTAGAACTGTGGTAGGGTTCCATCCACAACCATGGCAGTTATGTATGTTTTCTGTGTGTGTCAATGTCTGTGTAGGGAGCAATGCATTATAGCCTACTCACACGCAGGACATTTACAATGCCCTACTTGGGTGATCCTGCTATCATTCCTTGTCAAATACACCTCTGGGGAATGAGCTCCCTAGAAATCCTTGTGGTGCATCCTATTCCATCTTCAAGTAGTAGTGTGATATAGATCTTGGTCGTGGGTTCTACACCCACACATGTCAGTTGTGTGTGTCTCACTGTCTGTTTACACATGTCAGTTGTGTGTGTCTCACTGTCTATTTTGTGAGCAATGCATTTTGTGCTACTCACTTGCAGGAAATTTGAATTTCCCTAATTTGGTAACCTTGCTGATGTCATTCCTTGTGAAATACACCTTTGGGAATGAGGTAGCCCAGTAATCTCTGTAGCGTGTGTTATAACTGGGTAATGCTGTAGTGTGCTAAACTAGTTATGTAGAAGTTCTATTCCAAGATGTGGCAGGTGTGTTAGTGTGTGTTTGACAGTCAAAGCCTGTGTGGAGGTGGTTGTGAGTGTCTAACCACTAGACATGTTGAGGAGTGTTTTTTGTAGTTTTCCTATATGGTGGCCATATTATATGTCGCAATGGCCACCTCACGAGGATTATAGATTTCAATCAGCCAAGAGACTGTGTTGGCAAGCCATACCCCTACATCTGGCAAAAGGCCTGGTGAAGTAAGTAAGCAACCCTACTATTACCCAGAATACGGTCTGAACCCATGTGTCATACACAAACATACTTGAGGGTGGAAAACAGGTCACACATCTCTCAAACAAGTTGGGTACACATAAATGTGGAAGCTGTCATTACTGTGTCAACATCAATGAAGGTGAGAAAATATATTTGAAAAGTAGAGGCAAAATTATCACCACTAAAGGATTTGCAAATTGCAATACTTGTGGTTTGGTATACATGGTGACCTGTGAGGCATGTGATTCCTTTTATATAGGGAAAACCGAGAGAAGGCTGAGACAAAGGGTGTATGAGCACCTATATGACGTAAGGAAGGAAAACACTAACAACGCCTTGTTTAAACATACTTTAACATATAAATCTGCAAAATTCCTATTCTTCATCATACAGGTATTACCCCCCCCCCCCCGATCCCAGGGGTGGTCCTTGGGAGGCCTCTTTAGAATACAGAGAGTTATTTTGGCAATTAATGCTTGAGGCTAGCAGTCACCCAGGTTTAAATGAAATGATCTCTCTAAAACCTGTATTAAAGTTGCGATCAGCCAAGTTATAACCACTCACCCATATATCAGTTGTACTTATATATATATATATATATATATATATATATAAATTTTTTATATATATATTTTATACACATTTTAATTTTTTATACATACATTTTTACATGTTTTTCAAACATTTTGCACAGAGGTACATTTTTATGCATTAATTAAAATGGTTTTTAGAGCATACAATATTTATATACATTTTTACTATGTATTCCTAAACTGCGGTGGTGGTGCTGCGGTAGTGTTGTCACCTCACAGTTAGACGTTGCCCGTTCGATTGTCAGTTAGAGCGTCTTCTGTGTGGCGACATGCGTGAATGGGCGTTCCTTCATTGAAGGTTGTGCATTAGGCCTGGCAGGCCAGCACGTAAAACTCTACTGCCAATCATTAGCGGACCGGAGTTCCATTGTGGCGACCCCTAACCGGGAAAAGTCGAAAGACACAAATTCCTGCCTGTAAAGTTTTTGTTTCACCACTAGATGGTGATATTGTTTATTTGATGTGTTAAGGAATCTGTAATTTCAATAACAAGGATGTTAATTGAATGTATTAACATTTTAATTAGTTAGGAGACACCACTGGTAGATTCAAATAACATCTGACTTATACATTTAGCACACTGAGCACTGTTTAGCTTTTCTGATGAAGTGCATGTCAACGAAAATGCACTGAGAACTGTAGCAGCATTATTGTTTTTGTTTCTGTGATGTGAGGTTTGTTCGTGGAGTGAAAATAAACATCTCTTGCTGATCTGCTGTGCCTGTCTTTTGAGTATGTTGTAGCATGTTTAAGGCAGGTATGGGTTAGTAATAGTCAACAGCATTCACGATTAGTTATAACAGCATGCATAAGTATTTCCATTACCCAGGGCACCAGATATAAAATAGTTGCAGAGCAGGCAGAACACATGCATATATGGGTAAACAGTGGTCATTACAACATGCAGGTTTCATTGATGGCAACAGGACACCAATCTGGGGGAATTTTAACATGGCACATGCATAGAAACAGATGTGAATATTTATAAACCAATAGGACATATGTCCCAACAAAGGTTAGGAGTGTAGACATACCAAATGAGTTGTGTAAATCGATTAGTTTTGTACATATGGTAGGGGTGAGAGAGAGTTCAATTAACAACTAATAAATCCTTGTAATTTACACAGCATTCATAGTCACTGCAGTGGTCTGTCCCTTACATGTATTATTACAATACCCAATGGTGTTATATTGTACAATGGTATGTTTGTAGATTAGTATGTACGGGACCTGTGTCTTACGTACAGGCTTGACAAGATGCAGGTGTAATGCAACATGTTTTGAGACTGCTGACTGCTGTCATACACTTTGGGTGAGATGCTGGGATGACAGGTACGTTTGCATGTAAATTCTCTGACTATGTACAAGTCTGACTATCAGTTATATGTCATTTACAGCTGCCTACATAATTTCTTGGATCATCACACAAATTTTTCAGGGGAACAGGGCAAAAGGCAGGTGATGTGGGCCATTTATCAGGACATACTGGGCAGATTGGAATAGTTGACTGGGCAGATTGGAACAGTTGACGGGTATGAATATACATACCACTTTCTATTTGAGCATTCTAGCATAATCTGTACAGTTAAGTGTATATATGTATACAGGTTTCTCTCTGAACATTCTAACAAACTGTGTGCAGTTGTGTGGAATGATTATGCATACAACTCACTGGTGCCCCTGGGATCCAAAGCTCTGCTGTGTGTGACAAAAACATTAAGTTAAGATCACTGTACACTATGCTATCAGGCAATTGTTGTGAGGCTTTGCAATGTATTTAGTCTAATATGACTGACCTGTTTGCATTTCCAACATTGTTATACAGCACTTCATACAAATTTTATCTGCATACCACAGTGTGGGTAACACTGCTTACTACAACAGTACTATTTAATAACTGCAACAGTACAACAACATATGACTGCAGAGTAAACAGAAGCAATGCAGGGATTATACCTTTATTCGCAGCATATTACACAAATCTGTATACTGGTACAACACTCTCTGAGGCTCTTACATTTATTTGTTATGACAGTGCATGCAGGCTATTTACTAACCTGCCTCATGACACATCCTTTGCAGCCTAGCCTCACAGACTTGCTGGTTCGCAGCATGCTTATCTGCAACTGTCAGAGAAGTACAGTGATATTTAGCTATACCTATCCATAATATACACAAGCTAGGCAATTATTAACTACGTAGTGGAAGGAGTACATGCTCAGTTCTGGGGCATTCTGCATCTGCCTTGCTTCCTGGATCCACTGTTCCAGGACATCCCCCCTCCGCCGCTTCAGGTCTGCATGGTGGTGCCTGACCTGCTCACCAGTCTGGGGGATACCTGTGGCATTTATTGAGGCCACGGGCGAGACTGTCCCAGGCCTCCGTTTTGTACTGCGAGGCCTGCTACTGGCCCTGCAGTAGTCTCCTGTCATGGTGCTTTACCAGAAGCCATACCATGAATCTGGACTCCTGGATGCCCCAGCGCTGCACTCTAAAGCGAGTGCCTTCTCCCACTCCAGCCATTCTGCCTGCAGAGGGATGCTACAACCAGTTATGAGCTGTATTCCCACCTCTTCGGTTTAAGTAGGGCCGGATTCCTGCACTTTTCATAATTGGCCGGTTTTGAAAAGGCTAACCTATGTCTTATTCATTACAGGTTATATATGTGTCTGGTATCCATCATTCATGTGTACATACACTGTATGGGGTCCTGGGGACTTCATAACTTTATTACAGTGACACCTCAACTCTGTGTTTACTGCAGTATTCCAATTCACATATTTATGGTCTGTGGCAGGTTATAGAACATGAGGATTAGTTTGCTGATACCTCCTTAATATGTATTGCTGTCATAGTGTAGTGGTTAACTACTGTGACTGTGATGGACAGGGTCCTGAGTTCTAGCCTTGCAGAGGCTGTTTATTTTGTTGCTGGCCAGAACACGAGGTGTTGGGTATAGAGTGATTAAGGCACTTTAAAGCAGTTGTGAGTGGGTGTGCGTGGGTTTGTGCGGAGCTAAGCAATACTAACCTCCGGTTACAGTTTCTTACACTCAGTTAGCCACTGCATTGCTTCAGCAGTGTAATACTCGCATACCGTTGGCCAAACAGGTTTACACCCGCTTGCTCCCACATTTGTAAATGCACTGCATTTGGTGTTTGCATCTGACACTCACACCCCTGGGTGGGGGTGAGGACTACAATAATACCTTGTGATGCCTATTACATCGGCTTACATGCCTACAGTGGGGTGTTGCGACCATGTGTTCATAGATGTTGTGTACTGGGTTATGCAACGACACATATGGTCATACCGTACTTAGCCATTTAAACTGGACTGTGCTGCGGTGGGACCCATAACGAGAATGGCTGCCCATTAGGTGTAAGCATGCCGGTCGACTGTATAGAATCTGTGGCCTGTCCAGAGTTTGCTTCATACTATTGGTGTGTTCCTCTCACAATCTGCACCTGTTTGGCAAATACCTGAGAACTGACACCATTAAATACAGACAAGTAATTGGGTTTAGGACCCCTGATCCTTCAGCTGAGTCATGCTAATGCATACTTATTATTCTATCAGCTTTCTAAGGTTGTACGTGGAATGCTTTCTGTACATATTTGTTCCCCCAACAGTTTATGTTCTGTCCAGTGGTTTTGCTCTTAGGGGTTGAGAGGTATGGGCATAAGCTCTCCCCATTTCGGAATATTACTTACATCCCCGGGGCAGTCCTAATACAACTGCGGCCAGCCAACACCTGCATGCCTAGAACCATAACTGCATATCCATAGTTCCCCCACCTGTCCTTCCTCTACAGCACTCATCCTTACTGTGGGTGCGGGTGGGGTCTAACCACACCACTACACACTGCCCACTCTCCACGTGTCAGGACCCATGTCGTATGTTGTGTCAACTCATGGGTTATCAGGCTTTCACAACCTACTGGTCTGTGTACATCTACAGCTTGGTTTGATGAATCATTACAGGGACTGACTCCGATGATCTTTAATTTTTGGGGTGTCCCACAAGGGACATTAATGTCTTTGTTTCAAGATTAGATCTGACAGGTCTCTCCCACTGGTAGTATCCTGCCTGTGGTCTGGGAAGCAGTGGAGTGTTTACTTGTATCGTGTGTTTGTATGTTTCACCTGTCTAGGTGGGAGGTGGTTGATGCTACATGTTACACGTTTGTTGATTGGACCCCTCACCCCCATTTGCACGGCCTGTGAACATATGTAATTCGTAACTGCTGTATCATATCCTAGCTATTTACATGTGTATAGTTACACGCACACACACACACACACACACACACACACACACATATATATATATATATATATATATATATATATATATATATATATATATATATATACATATACATTACTATATACAGATATATCTGTATATGAATGCATACATGTATATATTTATATATTGCTGTCTATGTATATCTAACAACATATGGGTGTATGGGTGTCTGCATATGTATATATCTATATGTGGGTATGTATATGTATTCTGTCTCTGTATGTATACATTTGTACTACAGAGAGGGAGAGGCATATCTCCATGTCGCTATGGGTAGATAAGCACACACATTTCTCTACATATATACATCTACATCTGGTTATACCGTTCTCTGCCATGTAGATTAGACTTTGCTGCAGTGGGACTCATGGAGGGTGTGGCTGCTTGTTGGATGACGCCTCTGCCCAAGGAACACTTTTGCTCACATCCCTGGGGCTGTCCGTATAGACCCACATCAGCCAACACCTGCACACCTAGACCCATAACTAGCTACCCATAGTTCCCCCACCCGCACCTCCTCTACTGCACCCATCCTTACTCTGGGTGCAGGCCGGGTCTGAACATACCACTACACGCTGCCCACTCTCCACTTCACAGGACCCATGTTGTATGTTGTCTCGACCCATGGGTCATCAGGCTTTTCCACCCTTGTATTCCAGGTATGTACACACCCCTGGTCTGGGGAGCAGTGGACTATTTACATTGTTTGTGGGTTTGTGTGTATGTTTCCTCTGTCCGGCTGTAGGGGGGGGGGGTCATGCTACATGTTTCTTGCTTGGGCCTCTCACTTCCATTGGCATAGCCTGTGAACATATGTCATTCTTGTGTGCTGTTTCCTATCATAGCTGTATATCTGTGTATATCTGCGCACACACACACATATATATATATATATATATATATATATATATATATATATATATATATATATATATATATATATCTGCAACTATATATATATATATATATATATATATATATATATATATATATATATCTGTAAGACAATTCATACCCCAGCGCAGACGCACTTATACACGCTTACTGGTGCTTATATATGCTTACTACTGCTTATTTATGCTTAAACCTGCTTACTAGTGCCTTATTCATTATGACACTGACACTTCGCTCCAGTTCACTTTTAATTGTTAAAATAAGAAAAAAAATAATACAACAGCCACCAAGGACTAAACGTTGGTCTTCACTGTTTTAATAAACACAGAACCAAACAACTAAGCGCTTTCACCAGGCATAAACTGCTGGCCAGCTGTATCTGTATTGTAGGATGTTGTGTTAGGTAGTTTGGGGCAGTTGTGTATGTGTGCATTATGTATGGTTTTAACATGATTGTGTGTTTTCGGTGTTATGGGGTTTCGTGCATGTGGTCTCGGTGTTGTGGATTTCGATGTTATGGGGTTTTGTTTTTGTGAAGTAGATCCATCTGGACAGATACATGCTAAAGGGAACATTATTTTCAATGATTGGCCTAATGAGGGCTAAGTAAAGGGGGACAATGACATCCCTAGATCTAGACACAATGCCTTTGTTTATAAACTGTGCAATATAGAAGGACTTTCTTACAACAATAGGCACATGTTGGTCAAAAATTAGGTTACTATCCACATAAGTTACCAAATACTGAACAACTGTGTCAACTCATAGGAGCATATTGTCAATGTAGTAGTTCCCTGGAGTACATGACTTTTCAAAGGATACAATAATGCATTTGTTGACATTAAGTTTCAGTCTATAATTTTGGCACCAGTTATATATTTGAGACAAACCTTCCTAGAAGATAGCCAGGTCATTTGGGGATTCAATGACTGCTTCCAACTTGCAGTCATCTGCAAACCTAGTCAGGCAGATCCCTTTAGAATTGGCTTTTAATTCAGAAAAGTAGATGACAAACAGGAGAGGTCCTACCACAGAACCCTGGGGGACTCCACTGGTGTCTGGTCTCTTTGCGGAAGTAACGTCCCCTGTTTTGATTATTTGAGTCCAATTTGTGAGCTAATTGGCAACACAGCAGGTGACATAGGGGTTTATTCTCAATTAATTTAGCTTTTCTACTATACCTGAGTGGGGAATTTTTTCAAAAGCTTTTGCCAGCTCAGGGTATGTAATGTGCACCATTTTCCCTTCATCCATTGCTTTGGTGACCTTTTCAAAAGACTCCAACGGGTTAAGTAAGCATGAGCAGCCCTTGACGAATCCAAACTGAGATGGGTCCAGTGTATGGAGGTTACCTGTGTCCTGATTGATTACTTCCATGGTAAGTCTTTCCATGGCTTTGCACATGAGGCTAATAGACTTATGGGTCTGTGGAAGGTCCTCCCTTATGCAGGGGCGTGGCTCTAGTAGTTCTCCATTCGCTTAGTACAAACCCATATGGAGGCTGAGATTAAACAGTTTTGTTAGGGCTGTAGCTACATTATGCTTCGTGCTTTTTAAGATGCATCCAGGGATATTGTCAGGACCCACTGATGCAGTATTTTTAGCTTTTGATAGCACTTTTAGAATTTGGTATTGTGTGATAGCTGGAGGCGAGGCAATTTCAGGTATATCCTGAGGAACAGATGGAGGGGAGAGAGGTGTACCTTTAGAGTGAAATTTATCGGCCAGTAGGTTTGCTACATCTTCAGCCTCAGTGTTGGCAACATAGCTCAAATCAGCTCAGTGCATTGCTCCATTGTGCTTTTGAGATTACAAACATAATTAAAAAATGGCTTACGATTGTCTTTGACTTGGGTAGTTATTTTAGCCTCAGACTTGGTTTTGGTGAATTTTATTAAGCCCCTGATTTGTTTACTTCAGTGACACAATATCTAACACTCTGGGAAGTACTGTTCTTACTTTTCATCAAAATTATTTTCTTTCATTATAAAGCATGTTAATATTATGGTTCTACCATATGGGTTTGTTTCCTGGGTCTGCCCTACACTTGTTCCTTTGAGGTACAGCTGCATCTATGCAGCCGTTTACATGCTGATATAGTGGTGTAGTATATATTTTTCCAAATTCAGTGGAGTTAACTCGGTTTGGTTGGGCTTTGAAGCTTGCCAATGTATCATTTAGGAGTAGGCATTAGAGATATTTCTAAATGTACCTTGGGTAGAAGGGATCTCTGTTTTCAGTTTATTTTGAAGGAGACTGCTTTATGTTCAGACCTAAGAAGTGATGAAGATGTGCAAGGGATGGTGCAAGATGCTCCCATTTTAGTAAGGACAAGATCCAAGATGTTATTCCTTGTAGTGGGTACTCTAATTGTTTCAGGCATTTATACTGACAAAGTCTAAGAATCTCTGTTTGTGGTCTAGTAGTGGTGTAGGTTTCCCAGTCTACAGCTGGATAATTTAGATCATCTAGGAAAAAGCTATTGGGTTTAATCAAACCTGGATTGTCTGAGTCATAGTCAGGGTCATCCCGCCATATGAAGAAATTGATACGCTATTTACGGTGATGCCTAATATATCATGAATAAGTTGCTCCTCCATAGCTAAAATAAGTTTTGACATGTCAGGGGAAATAGTTGCTAACATAATTCCAAAAAATCACAACTGGATCACCATACTGCTGCATATCACAGATGAAGCTAGAGTGAAGCAAAGGGGCAGCTATCCCTGGTGCAAGTGTTGGGGGGCATGATTGGCAGATTCCAATCAGTCTTCAGTTCATACCAGCATTATTGCATTTATGGTCTGAAATGAACTGCTGTAGTGCTCCATGTGCGGCATAAATTGTAGCAGCTACTTGCTACAAATGTAAGAAGCAGTTTGCTGCAGTTTAAAAGGAGAAAAGAGATCCCCCCCTTCTAAACTTAAAGGTTGAGTGGATCAGCAGATCTGGGGACAAAAACAGCTAGCTACACCTCTGCTGCATACATTGCATAATATTTCAGGATCTACTAGTATTCTATCCAGGGTGGACTGACCAGGCAGTACAATAAGAAAATGTCAGGACGTTCTGAGGGCTTCATCCTGCAGCCACATGCAGCAGCTAAAGTAAGAATGACGTTATGTATCAATGATATTTTAGTCAACGAGCACCCCTCAAGCCGATAATTTTATTGGGAAAACATAAAAAGGCAGGTTTAACTTTTGCCAGAAGAATAAGCAGTGGAAACTGGAAGCATAAAAATAAACTTGCATTTGAATGGAAAATTCAACCCTTCTGCGGCATTCATAGCCATGACTTAAAGCAAGTGTACAGTAGTCTCTCTGGGCTGCATCCTGTCATCATTACCTATCAAAAAAGCAGTCTTTGGTGGAATAGTCTTCCTGTATGCTCTAAGTTGTCATCATGGAACCTAGAATACAGCCTGTGTCTCTCTCCCAGTCAATTGAAATATTTTACTGGAAAAGCTCACTCGGACTCTATCACAGGTCACTGTGAGGGAAAGGTTAGTTTATTTTTTTTCTTAATTGTATTTTGTATTGCTTCATTGCCTCCTTCTGTTTTGTATATTGTGATTTATTTTATTTACCCTGTGTTTTACTAGTATTCTGCTTTTAACTGCATATTTTTACAAGGAAAGAGACCACAGCTGTGTCAAGAAATGTTTTCCCACCTTCCCACCCTGACGCTGTTACGTTTTTCAACTCAACTGTCTTTCAAGTTGCCTGCCCCTTATGTTAGTTTGATCATGTATTTCCTTCACTCCTCTCTTTCATTGGCTACAGTGAGTAAGCACAAAATTATCATTTTGTGAAATCATTCCCTTTTAGCTATTTAAGTGTATTGGCCAGCCCACTGTATATCACAGAGACAGAAGACAATGTGCATACCCCCTTCTGATCTATCTTGTTCTTTTAAAATCAGTATCTCTCCACTTAGATAGCTAAAGCTTAACTCCCCCCTTTCATATCTAACTGTTTACTGCACACTGCAGCTCTTAGGATATTAACATATCTTCCATCTTAGCTTTAAAATCTGCAACATCTACTCCAAGACCACCAATTTTTGGAGAGCCTACATTCTGCCTCTCAGTAGTCATTTTGGGATTAGTGCTTCTGTTTTGCATCTGGTGAGAGAAGGAGCTAAGGGACATTATTTCCTGGAGACTGCTGATCACCGGAAAGCCTAATAACTGCTTCATATGTGTCAGCTTTGAATTTTTGCTTATATTTTGCTCCTGGTGAGAGAAGAAACAGAGTGCATTGATTAATGACTGCTTCTAATTAGGCAGTGAGTGTCCATGTTTGATCATCCTGATTGGTCTGGTTAATATTCAAAGCATCAACCAGGAAAAGTCTACAACAAGTCTACAGTACCTTGCATCACCTGGGACAAGACTGTTGATCACCAAACAGCCCATGACCCGCTTCTCATCTTGAAATTGGTGCTACTGTTTTGCTTCTAGTGACAGAAGTAACAGAGAAGCATTATATCCAATCAGCATGAAGCTGTGGTGAGACCAGCATGTGTAATAACTAGGTAGTAGACAATCAGGCAAATCCCCTCTTTTCATCACTTTTGGCAACCTAATTCTTTTTTTTTCAGTAAGTACTACTTGATTAGCTGCTGTCTAACCTAACTTGAGAACACCTCCCTAAATACCTCATCCATAAATCATCAGGGTCCACTTATTAGTTTCCCTCAATTGTTTGACAGTGACCTGTATAGACTCAAAGACTTTGAGTTCACATTTTTCCTATAAAAGCATCCTTGAAGTGTCACCAATACCTAGCTGCACACTGGTCAAATAATTTGCAGTGACAGGCACTGTCCCTAGAGTTTCAAACCAGACAATCCTAGCATTATTTTATATTCTCACTCCAACCTTCTTCTGGCTTTTCCCGGTTAGGGGTTGCCACAGCAGATCATCTGTCTGCTCATGATTGGCAGTGGGGTTTTACAGTGCCGAGTTGCCAGCCTGGCACCCAACATTCCACAGAAGGCACACACACACACTCACACCTAGGGCCAATTTAGAGTGTCCAATCCACCTACAGCATGTCTTTGGAATGTGGGAGGAAACCGGAGCAGCCGGAGGAAACCCACGCGAACACAGGGAGGACATGCAGACTCCACACAGAAGGCACCTCAGCCGAGGATCGAACCAGAGAACCTCTTGCTGTGAGGCGGCAACGCTAACCGCTGCACCACCATGGCCGCCCATTCTCACTCCAACCATCTAGTCAATAAAAAGGGCCTGTTGTCATGGATATGAACCTTGCCACTATCTCCGTTACCAGCTTGATGGATATGGGCATCCTAAGGCAATGCAGAAATAGCCTCATGTTTACCTACAACCAGTTAATTCTCAAGCAAACTGATATGGTATGTGAGAGATGTATTTACTCAACACCACTGGAGGCAAAGCTCTCACATAAAAGCACTCAATCAGGTCATCAATAGTACACACAATGCACTTATCACACAAAATTCCAAGCAGAAACATAGATCCACATATGCTGAGGCATTTAAATGTAACCTTCCTAAACCCCAAAGATCTCCTAGACCAAGTACACATAACAAATAGCCTAAGCAGCCCTGAATGCACTCTTTGAAAACAACACCCACATCAACACATACAGCCACATCTCATGCAGCTTCAAAAGCCACCACACAATCTCAACATTCTAGTCAATGAAGACTCCATTGTGAGGCACACGGATGTCCCTCTCACCAGGCTGACTAAGGAGAAAGTCACAGTCAGTTACTTATTAGGGGCCATGATCCGTCACATTACCCACATGCTCAGGTCATTGGACCACAAGTACCAATATAAAGTACAGTTGTGTACCTACCATAAATGTAGATGTTCAAGTGTATTCACTGTTGCAGTCATTACTCTTGGGTTATCCTGCTGGCAGGCTACCTGCAGTCAGCCAGAATTCCAAAGTCTAGGTCCGGCGTCGGTTGCTGGCACCTCTTCCCTGACATCAGTGCGCCAGGGGTATAGAAGATGCAGCCGATGCCATTTTCTTTAGTTTTTCTTGCCCCAGATGTCAGGTGCCCCCAAAATGGTAGGCTAAAAGTATTATGCCAATAATTAAGCATGCAGTAAAATAAACATTTCCTTCATCTACAAGCAAATACACCACATAAGTTGTATAAGATAGAGAAGTATAGGTAAGTCCCAGCAAAGAAAGGGGGGATGGAGGGTGGGTAACTTGGACTGCAACAGTGAATACACTCGAACATCTACATTTATGGTAGGTACACAACTGTACTATGTTCATCGTGTTTCACTGTTGCAGTCATTACTCTTGGGTTGAATCCCAAAGCTAAGGCTGGGTGGCTGGGCCTAAATAGGATTAGGAGAGGCTATAAGGCCTTGCAGAACTACAGTGGTGAAGCCTGCTCTAGATTTAGAGTAGAGAGGTAAATGGTAGTGCTTTGTAAAAGTGTGCACTGAACTCCAAGTTGCAGCCTCTAAAATGTCGTTGGTTGGTGCTCCTCTGAGGAAGGCTGCTGAAGTGGCTGCTGCCCTGGTAGAATGAAGTCTAATGCCCTTGGGCACTGATTTGCCATGTTGTGAGTAGCAGAAATGAATGCAGTGGCCTATCCATTTTAAAATGTTGCTCAGTTTTTCTGAAAGCTTTAGTTCTGTCCAAGTAGAAGCGTAGTTGTCTCTCTCACCCTTATTCTGTGGGTTTGGATAAAAGGTAGGCAAATGAATGGTTTGGTTAAGGGCCACACTAGACACTATCAAAGTAGCAGAAGTGTAAACCTTTTTCCCCCATCTGTCTAGTGCCCTTGAATCCCTGTCAGAAGGGACAGGGTTTTTTGCAGTAGCGGCCTTAACCCCCTTGGGACCATGAGAAATAGTTTCTGGGTCAGCAGCAGGGTTTTTATAAAGAAATTTATGTGAATCAGGAACCCTGCAGTATCTGTCTGGTTTAACAGGAGCTGGAGGTAAGGAGTCTGGAGAAAGGCCGGACTCTGAAAATACATCATCTACAATGTCTAGCACAAGGGGAATAGTAAGAGGCCTGTGCTGAGGAAGTAAAAGAAAATCTCTAAGCCTTTTCTTTGATTCTGAGTAATCTTGGCTCTTCCAGTGGAAGTGCTCCCTCATGGTATGCAGGGTTTCCCCAAAAGAATAATCCTCAGGAGGAGAGGCTGAAGGAATGGATTCTTCAGCATCAGAATCCTCATAGGGAGGAAGAGAGTATTCCTGTACAGAAGAGGAGTCAGAGGAAATGGAAACCTGATCTGAACAGTCATAGTCTGTCTCTTGCCTAGGCCTGTTGTCAGGAGGGGGATGGGAACCCCTGATCAAGGTAATAAGGTCTTCGGCCATTTTGAGCATCTGTTTCTTAGGCATGGAAGTCTGTCCTGGAGAATGCTGTACTTGTTTCTTTGTCTTCAAAGCTGCTGTAATCTTTGCTTTTGAAGCTGAAGTAGGCTTTACATATAGCTGTGTAGGTCCGAAAACACCCTCAGAAGCCGATGCCTGCTCAGCGGCTCCGGACCCATCTGAGGGAATGAATTCCGAGTGTCCAATACCTTGAATATCCAGAGGCCTAGCTGGCTCCACGTGGGAGTCGTCAGCGGCCTGTGGCTCTGAGGTAGTGGGTGTCAGGGGCTGCAAAAGCGCCTCACTGAGAACCGGCGAACCGGCGACTGGCTTAGCGGAAGCCTCATCATCGGTTTTGGATCTCGGATGCCTGTCCTTCTCTTTTACCTTGCATTTTTTAGAAACTCCGGTCGTCTGCTGTTCCGATGGCATTATGTAATTGAATTGTCGGCCAAAGTAATGATAAGCAAAATCAAACCGACGCTTAATAGTGCGTTTTTTGAATCTAGCACAAAACCGACAGCTAGCAACATTATGATCAGGGCCTAGGCAAGGAATACAGTAAGAATGATAATCCTTATGAGGTATTTGCTTCCTACAAGAAATACAATTGTTAACTTTTTCTGACATCGGTCTGGAGCAAGAAAAAAGTTTCCCCAATGGGGTACTTAGCTTTAATGAAGACTTCGGATCTGAAATTCGTCTGAGAAAATCTCAGGAGTCGGCCGACCGGCACTTGCGAACTGCTTTTGCTTTGGGCACCGCGCGGCAAAAAAGACTGGAGAAAATGGTGTCGGCTGCATCTTTTATACCCCTGGCGCACTGACGTCAGGGAAGAGGTGACAGCAACCGATGCCGGACCTAGACTTTGGAATTCTGGCCAACTGTGGGTAGTCTGCCAGCAGGATAACCCAAGAGTAATGACTGCAATAGTGAAACACGATGAACATCTTGGTCATTGTCCCTGTGGGTATAAATGACCTGAAGCATACCTTCCTAGACTATATGAAGAGAGACATCATGGAGCTGTCAGAATATGTGTCCCAGGCTGGTATGAGCCTAGCACTGAGCAGCATTTTAACTTCTCCAAGGATGATACCAGAATACAAACAGAAGATGACTGACTTTAATAATTGGCTTAGTTTCTGATGTCATTCTATGGGGAAGGAATATTTGTCAGCTTGGAAGGAGATGGACAACAGACCATACTGCTTTGCCAGGGATGGTCTGCACTTCTCTCCTCTAGGTTTTTGAGGGCAATGCCAAAATTAAAGTAATTCTGACATACCAAATCAAACCAAGAAAATCTAAAGGTGTTACTGCTCAGTGCTAGGAGTTAAACAAAAAACTCACTCCTAACAAGCTCTCCTCACCCTAGAGAATGCTGATGTCTGTGAGGTCACTGAGACATGGTCTAAAGTTGTGGAGAGAACACCAGCAGTCAAGGCTATAATGTCTTCCACACATTTAGACTAGCTAGGAGGTTAAGATGTTTGCCTTATAAGGTGCAGGGTTTGATTCTCACATGGGATAATTAACTAGGCTTAAAATGGCCCACAAGGGCAGTTAGCCTGGTACTAATCTACCTATAATTCCAACAAGGACTAAACATGTAAGTGTTTCAATTTACATTAAAAATAAATATACCTCAAGGTTGGTCAAACAGGACAATACACTTGATCTTCTCCATGTTCAAATCACCACAGGCAAAATCCCATACCACTTGGAAACCCATAACATGTAGTTAAACTTATTGGAAACCTCACCACCCAACTCAATACCACATTCATGGGCAACTTTATTTTACCACACTATTAAATGGGAATCACATATGACACCAAATGCACAGGCACAGAGATTCCTGGATTTTGTAAACACACACTGCCTGGACCAGATTGTCAACACACCAACCAGGGATACAGGCATACTGGATATGGGCCTCACTAATATGGGAGAGTGCTGCACACCCCCTAGTGTAATGTCTTCTCTGGTAAGGTCAGACCACAAAATGGTCTCCTTTGAAGTAAAAATAAACCCTGGACCCCCAGCTAATCCTGGAATATTCAGGAACTGCTCTAATGCTAACTTCTTACTATTAAATGATAACCTGGCAAAATTTCAAGCCACATAAACCCTGAGAGCACTGCTGCCTAGGTGGAGCTGTTCACAGAAACCCTGTACAAACATGTTAACAGCTGCACAGAGTCAGCTGTACCAACCATGAAAAAATACAGAAATAACTCAAAAAAGCAAGCCAGCCTGATAGACTCACATCATACATCATCATTGTTCCACTGCAGTCGGCATTCATTAAACCTAACATTGAGTACAGTGACCCCTTTGGTATATCCCTAGCCAGGCATATCCAACAGTTGGAACATCCACAGAGGTTCTTCACTAAAAGAATACAGGGCATTAATTATCATGTCCTATGCAGACTGCCTCAGGGCCTTATCCCTGTATTCTGTCTCTTACAGGATGTTGAGGGGAAATCTATGCCTGGCATGCAGGGCATTGTCAGATCCCCACCCTGATGGAATTCCTGCATATCTGCAAAACAAACAGCACCAGAATTAC
Organism: Protopterus annectens; assembly: GCF_019279795.1. Classification (NCBI taxonomy): domain Eukaryota; kingdom Metazoa; phylum Chordata; order Ceratodontiformes; family Protopteridae; genus Protopterus; species Protopterus annectens. The sequence goes on from NC_056731.1 coordinate 294,519,945, forward strand.
TTGCCCTAAAGACTTAAACCTTGTCTAAGATATAAATGCATAGAGGAAGCTGTACCCACCAGGAAGAAGTACAGAAATAACTGAAAAAACAAGTCACCCTGGTGGAATCACAAAATCAATAGGCTGTATAACAGGAGGAAGAAACTCATGGCAAAAATTAGGAGGTGCAGCACCCAGCAGGATAAAAGCACTCTCATCAAACTAAACAAACAACTCAGAGGGCAAACAAAGTCTACAAATGCCAAATTTGAGGTAAGTTTGGCTTCCCAGACCAAGGATAACCACAAAGCATTCTTTAGCTATGTCTGCAACCTGATAGGCAATAGACAATTGTGTGCAGAGCTCATTGTAAATGGAGTCGCCTATTCTGAGCCAGAAGATATAGCAAACCTCCTGGCTGATAATTCAAGTCTAACTTTACCCTTCTCCCCCCCTCAACCTTCCCTCAGGAAATATCATTAAAAATATCTCCCGCTACTATCACAAGGGAACAGGTCCTTAATGTTCTGACTAAGACCAAGAACACTGCATCAATGGGCCCAGACAATATGCTAGGAGGCCTTCTAAATAGTATGAAACATGACCTATCAATGCCTCTGGAATTACTATTTAACTATAGCCTCCAAACAGGCTTTGTGCCTCATGAATGGAAAAAGGCAACAGTCATCCCTCTGCACACAGGTGGGTCATCTACATACCCTGGAAACTACAGACACATAAGTCTTAATAGTCTTATATGTAAAGCCATGGAAAGAATTGTCATGGAGATGATCAAAAGAGATATAGTAAACCTCCAGACAATGGACCCAACCCAGTTTGGTTTTGTCAAGGGAAGATCATGCCTACTCGACCTGGTAGACATTGAGAAGGTCACCAAAGCACTGGATGAGGGCAAAATCATTCACACTGCTTACCATGACCTGGCCAAGGAATTTGACACAATACCCCACTCGGGCATTGCTGACAAACTCAAGAGGTTAGGTACAAACCCATATGTCACCCGGTGTATAGCCAACTGGCTCACAGACAGGACCCAGGAAGTTAGAATTGGGGAGTCCACCTCTACAAAGAGGCCAGTCACAAATGGAGTCCCTCAGAAATCAGTCCTTGGACAGCTCCTTTTTGGCATTTACTTCTCAGAACTCGAGGCCAATGTCAGTGGTCTCTGGCTGACTAAATGTGCAGATGATTGCAAATTAGGGGCTGTCATTGAATCTCACACTGACACAAATGTGACACAGGCAAACAACTGGTGTCAGAGCCATGGACTAAAACTAAATGCCAAGAAATGCATAATAGTATCCTTTGGGAAGACATCCATCCCTGATAACTATCATATTGACAACACACTCCTTAGAGTTGACCCAGTAGTCAGGGACTTAGGAGCACACATAGTAATCTAGCCTTTGACTATCATGTGTCTACAGTGGTGAGGAAATCATTCTATGTTGTGCAACTTATAAACAAAGGTATAGCATCTAAATCCAAGGAAGTCATTGTTCCACTGTATTTGGCATTCACCAGACCTATCACTGAGTACAGTGCCCCATTTGGTATGTAGCTAATTAAGCATATCCAACAACTGGAACATCCACAGAGGTTTCTCACTAAAAGAATACAGGGCATAAGTAAAATGTACTATGCAGACCGCCTCAAGGCCCTATCCCTGTATTCTGTCTCCTACAGGCTTTTGAGGAGAGATCTATGCCTGGCATACAGGACATTGTCAGACCCCACTCTGATGGACCTCCTGCATATCCATAAAACAAACAACACAGGAATTACCCATTCTAAAGAATTACACCCTTCCTGTGATATAAATAGGACCTGCTGGAGAGATACGTATTTATCCCAGAGACTACCCCATCTATGGAACAGGCTCCCCATATATGTGAAGCAAAGTTCCTCCATAACCCAATTCAACTGCATCTTGGACAACTGGATGGGAAACCAGAAATTCATCCTTGGTTTGGCACCTATGTCTCTAATGGACACAGGTAACATGTAAATGGTTTATCTCCAAGGCCGATGCTTACACTTGTCAAAGTATCAGAACTTGTTAGAGATTTGGGATGCATGGCTAGGCTTAAAAAGGCCCTTGTGGTCGTTAGCCTAGTAAACACCTATGAACCTAAATAGGACCTGGAGAGACAGGTATGTATCTCAGAGACTACCCCCTCTCTGATCAAGCTCCCCATCCATGTGAATCAGAGTTCCTCCCTAACCCAATTCAAGTGTAACATGGACAATTGGATGGAGAACAGGAAATTCATCCCTGGTTTGGTACTTATGTCTCTAATGGACACAGGAAGCCTGTAAATGGTCAAACTTCCAGGCCTTTGCTTGTAAACATTTCATCTTCCAAGCCCCTGCTTACACTTATCTAGGGTACCAGAACTTGTCAGAGATTTGGGATGGTATAGCTAGGCTTAAAAAGACACTTGTGATCATTAGCCTAGTAAACACCTATGAACCTATGAACACCTTAACACTAAAGTCTCTCCAACACAATGTAGGTGACCATTCATTTTGCCTGCTAAAAGAACCCTCTCTGCTTAAGTGCAAACAGTCCATAAAACTCCTGCAGTAGAGCTGATTTTCCTGGTCCCAGACTCTCTCTTACTCACTTCTTATCACAAATATGTCCACAAGTGCACAGTCCAGACTCTTCTGAACTTCTCAGCAACTTCTGTCACAGGGCAGGTAACCGCTTAAATGCTCTAACCTGGAAACTCAGGCATTCTGTCTTAACAGGGCAGACTCTAGTACTCTGTTATCTCTATGCTCATTCTAACCTTACCAAATGCTTTTATATCCCCTATCTACTCCCTAATTTGCCCCAAATTAGTGCCATTATGCCCATATTACCCAACTTCTTCCCGGTTTGGCTTAAATGCAGATTGGAGCTAACATGATATGCTACAGTGTATATACCTGTAGGCATGTATTTATTCATGCATTTATTGGTCTTTGCTGACTGGGTTAACTGCTACTAAGCAAGAAAATATTTAAAGATAGAACCTGTGTAATAAATTTACACTACCACAGAGACATAGTTACTGCTTACACTATACTCGACAGATTGCTGGGGTTAGATATTACATATAGCAAAAGACTGAAACGTATTTCACCTTTTTCATTTAGATACAGACTACTATGAGAAGATTTAATGTTTAAATAAACATGCACAATTATAAATATCACAAAAATGCAGATATTACTGCAGCATTTGACTTTAGTTTTTTGAAGCACATTTTTTCCAACAAGAAGTCATAACATCTGTTTTTCTATACCTGTCATTGGTTCTTCTTTCACTCAAAAGCTAGAAAAATGCAGAATATGCTATCTTTGCACATTAGAAGTACCGGCTGCATCAAGGCTTTTAGAAAAAAAATCTGTTGATATTTGGTTTGATTGAAGGGTTCATGAGACTCGTTTGTCTATTAGCAAACTCTTAAATTGCCCTAATGGGCCTTGATTTTTTTTTAATTTACAATACTAAATATTGAGCATTAAAACATCACACACATAGTGATACACCGATACATATAAACAGAATTATATATTAATGCATGCAGTTATGCAAGACACAATGAATGCAGATTCCTTACTGTATTATGCAATGATTAAACAACACTTACTTTAAAATTTTAACTGTATGTTCCAGTTAGAATTTTCAAGTTCTCTGCTCCAGCACAAGGATGATAATGCAGATTTTGAATAGTTATCATGCATGGCTGGTGCATAAGAAGAAAGGAGTTACAGTAAAATTGAGAATGCAACAGAAAATGTAGAAAATGTGAGTGAAAAGGAAATGGTAGGAGACTGGAAGGATTTATATTCATTTAGGTAAGGATAACAGTGGCTATCAGATTACTTAATCCGTGACAGTAATGTAAGAAGAATGGGTAACTACTTTTATGACTAGAAATAGAAGCAGAAATATAGTCATGCATTCCTAGCTGCTTTAAAGAAAGGGGAAACAAGAAAAAAATCACATTTTGCTATCTGGTTATGTTAAAAAATGATATCTGAAATGGATTTCATGTTCAGACATGTAGGGGTCTACACCATATAATTATGACCAGTATAAAATAAAGTGCCAGCACATGTTAGCATATGCAAACTCTGCAGGAGAGGTACTGTTCCATTAGTGGGGCCACAGTGACATACTGTCAGCCATAAAAGAATGATGTGCAGTCAGCCTAACTGCTATAATGTACCTATTAATCAAGAACTTTGGGGGGGGGGGTACTCTCACAGTACAGTGGATTCTCAGTAGCATCTTGATATGCTGTCGAATTCTGCAAAATCCATTTGGGAATTAACACTTTGCACCATATTTAGTGATGCTAGGAAGATGGCAGCACATCTTTTCTGATGTAATTCTCCGGCAATATGAAGTAGGCTGTAACTGATTTGTACTTCACTGCACCTTGTCATATATGTTTAGAAATTTCAGCCTCTCTCTTTACCATTTAATTTAACTAGCTCATTTGATATTCATTTTGTTTTCCAACAAAAATAATATGTAAGCAAAAAGCATAATGAATGTTTTATGTATGCATGTTGCCAACTATCTTATGGCAGCATCCCCTTCTGCCCATCAAGATATCAGTAGAAGTTTTCCTTTTTTTACAGTATTGGCAAATATTACAAATTACATATTCACAATATTGACAGACATTAGGTGTAACTCTGCAAACTGACACTAATTATGTTTTATAAATGCTTCATCTGCCAAAATATTCTCAGCATTCGAATTCTTATAACAAATAAGAGAAATGTAATAACTCATAGTTTCAATAAGAAATAAACCTGCTTTTAAAAGTGACAAGTGGCAGCATAAAACAAAAGTAAATATAAAGAGCAAGCAGAATATTTTTGCCAAAATCAATTGTATTTCATGTGAAATTCCTATTTTTTTACTCTTGCTCTCCAAAACTCCATCCAGAAGTACTATGGCTCAGTGACACATAAGGATGTAGATATGACTATCTCACAGTCCTGTCAGGTTTGATTCATAGGATCATAGGAGGTTACTAGGCAAATGACCATAAGGACCTTACAAGCCTAGCCAAATTTTACCCTTATTCCCACGATCAACAGCTATCACCCCTGTCCAAGAGGAGCATAGGTGGACCCCCCTGGGGTGAATTTATGGTTACCCATCCAATTGTCTAGATTGCATCTGAAGAGGACCAATGTGCTCCACTTGACATGAAGCGGGAGTCTGTTACAAAGGTGTGGTAACCTCTGGGTGACAAATCTGTCCCTCCAGCAGATTCTATTAATGTCACATACCAGGTTAAGGCCATTCGAGCAAGTAAACTGTGTACCATTTGACTTACAGATATGATTAGTGGTCAAAACACTGGAGTAGTTAGCCAGCAAGGGATGGGAGTGAGCAACTGATGCCACTTCACCCATCCACTAGTATCAGAGCAGATGATTGTTCCGTTGTTCATACTAGGTGTGCAGAAGCATAGACTAGTACTGAATATGTTGCAGTGGGCACAACTTCATACCTGTTGGCTAGTAGGATGAGGGGGCAGGAATACAGCAAAAATCTTGTCTTCCAACAATATAATGGGCATTGCCCACATACCTTGCCTGTCGTATCAGATATCATTAGATTCCCAGAGTCAGAAGGGTACAAATCAGCCTATCTGGGGATGAAGTCTGGTGGTCATGGGGATTAAGGATTCCAAAAATCAAATCCATAAAAAAATATTGCCATATTTCTAACTTCATTCAGTGAAATGTGTAGGAAAATGTTTGAAAGAAAAAGATTAATTAAGTTAATTAATTTGTTCTTTCTTGAGAGCAGTCCTTTCTAAGCACTGAGCATGAATTATCTTAAAATGACTACATGAAATGCTAAAAATAGTGTGCCTTAAATGCATACTATTAGTACACAAATAGATACAAGCTGAAAGAAAGTGTGTGTGCATGTATACTATTAGTACACAAATAGATACAAGCTGAAAGAAAGTGTGTGTGCACATATGAACAGTTAGGACTTGAAAATATATTATCAACTAATTCTAAATCCAGATTAAAACTCTGACCATCACTAATACCATAAGTGAATCAGTTTAGCATGTTAATTGTTTAACTTGGAAACAGATGCCATACCTTCCCACTTGTACCTATCTATAAGAAAGATATGTAATCAATGAGACATTTTCAGGATTTCATATTTCCTCGAAAACAAGAATTCATATATTAGAAGTTCCTCAAAGTAAGAAGAAAGCAATAGCTGTCAGTGTCTGATCCCAGTGGCCTAATAGCTAAGGTATTGCTTTTTGTAAGCTAGAGATTGTGGGTTTGAGTCTTATCTAGGGTGATACAGTTTTGGGGTTGAGGGCTGGCATAATGGTTAAGGTGTTTCCTCATAGACAGAAGGTACAGGGCTTGATTCACATATTTGAGTGAAACTGGCTAGGCTTAAAACGGCCCACAAGAACAACTAGCTTAGAATTTGTCTTTGAACCTGTGGACATCCCCCACAGTACTGGTCAGAGACTGAGGCCATCAAGAGATAATTATTATTCATAAGAACAAACTGTGCAAAACAACACAGTATCTGAAAATGTAAATGGCAAAGCAATAACGTTTATGAGAGCAATTATGTATTTCTCTAAGGCCCAAATGATAAAAATATATGCATATAAGGTATCTTTATCTGTCGGATAGCTATACCTGCCAGCACACTATGAAATCTTTTGCATGAAATTCAATACAAATCCACAGAATCATACAAATTGCTTGGTTTCAGGGTAACAATCTGTTGTAAATAATATATTATACAGACAAAATTGTCAAATAATGCACTACAGCTAGATGTAATTGGTTTACCTCAAGGTTTCTGTCTAATTGCATAGGCTTTAAATAAAAACAAATGGTGTAAGCAACTTCAGCTGATATTAACAATAAGGTAATAGCCAGGAATATGATAGTGTACACTTTTAAAACTGTGTTTGCAATCAGTACATTATAGCATACTTACTACTCAATCATCTTGTGTTTAAATGTAGTCTCTGCTCTAAAAGCTCTCAGTAGCATGACAACCAAGCAGCTGCACTACAAAAAAACACTGAAGTCAAATCATGCTAACTTTAGTGGGCTACCCCCTAATGTTCTCAGGCTTTGGGGTGTCAGAGGACAGCGGTTTCAGTGCATACATTACTGCAAGCTGGTCAAATAGATCCATGTCATCCTAACTGTTGTCGACTGGTCAAAAATAACTATAAAGCAGATGGCAGGAGCTAACTTTAAACAGCCTTCTTTACAATGAAACATTTTTTCACTGTTTTTATTGCTCTACTTGCTGTTTGAAGATTGACCAAATCCAACAGAGCAATGTAAGGTAGCCAACATTCCCAGAATTTCTGAAAGATGGAGATACATATGAAGTTACTTGGTAATCAAATGGAGCTCAGAAGGAAGGCAGATGTAAGCTTTTAACTGAATGAACATGCTAAACCTTCTATTCAAAAGCTAAAAAGTCCTTTGTCCTGGTTGCATTCGCTTTGATGGATAGGCATTACTGGTGTTGTAGTGAATATGGTGAGGGTGACAACTTGCTAGCAAATCACCGTGATGTGAAAACAAAAGGTAATATAGATACCTAACTACAAACAAGTTATACCAACCATATATAAGTACAAAGGTAACATTTTTAGAATATTATCATGTTTTTTCCATTTAAGTCTCTGTTTGTAGCTCCTTTTTATTATGGATTCTGCATTATCCTTGAAGAACAGTTGTTCTTGGTGATGGTTTGGAATACTTAGCATAATACAGGGAAACAGATGGTATACCATTTCTGATGAGGTGCAACATTTTAGAGGCCATCTGAAATTAACATCTAACTTCATGGACCATCCATAATGCATTGATGGTAGGGTTTATCTTCTCTACTAAATAATAACATTCAGCAAATCTAGGAAGATCTTGTGTCAGTTGATGTCTGGAAGCCCATCCTATTGCATAAGGAATATGCTTACTTATAATCTGACTCTAGAAGAAAGCATATTCCTTATGTTCACCAGCTCTCTATTCATACTTGCTTGCAGATTTTGATAACGATCTTTGTTATCATCAGTGAAGTTCTGTGTCTGCATGTCTAAAAAATAACCTGTGTCAATACGGAAATTGATTTACAAGCCAATGCCCATAACACTATTGCATTTATTATCTTAGGAAGGGGCCATGGAAATTGATTTGCAAACCAATGCCCATAACACTATTGCCTTTATTATCATGGGAAGGGGCCACAATGTTAAGAACAGCCACAACTGCAACCAATTTAGTCTTGACAGATGCATGCATGCATGCATGCGTGGAGAAGGTCTCCTGGAACCAAAAATTGATAGACATTAAAACATTTCAAAGGAGGGCTAGCAATTTTGTCCTCCATACAACCCCAAACTTAGCTCACATCACTTCCACAGTGGAAGACACCTGAAGATTGGGCCATGGCCTAGTATCCCAAAAACGAATTCCAGTGTTAAACTTACCCTCTTGTAACTGTAGGTACTGAGCTCATCTTCAGCTAGCAAGGACTCAAGCCTACACCTTTCTCCCACTTCGACAAATGGTGAGGGAATGGGGAGATGGGCAGGCCTGCTCTTCCCATCTTTGTATTCTTGCACTACTCAGAACAAAGTCAAGTGGCTGGAGCGTGTGGTTAACCAGCCTGACTTCAAGGAGCAGTCTCTTAAGTCATGTATTCAGCGATTGTATGTATTTGGGATTGAAGACTCCCCCCCATCTGTAGTTTTCCTTACCCCAGTCAAGCAAGACCATCCAAGTTGAGTATAGTTCCTTGGGTCACATATCAGAGGACAGACATCAAAGTGGATATTTGATGTTTTGTTGGCCCTTGAGACACAGGTATTAGATCATACTCCTGGGGAATGTAGTCTAAAGCCAGTGCCAAGTACCTGCGCAGTCTCTCTGGTCCAAGCTGCTTTTGAAAGCTGAACTGTTAAGTGCTGCCTTCAGTCACTGGCACATGTTCGCCTTTGTGCAATACAGCAAGCAATCTCAGTCCTAGGGATAGGTGCAGGCACAGGATAACTTCACACTCAGGATCCTGAGGTGTCAGTGGATCTTGAGGCCATTGTCTCAGAGACTGGCAACAATAAGCCCATTCCCACCTCCTTTTTAAATGACCCATGTTTCTAAGAGACCCACAAGCTAATCTCAGACTGACCTAAAGTCCCTACCCCATTCTCCTAGAAATACCTTAAGTGATTTGTAAGGAAGAGTCCCAAGTGTCTTCATTTTTTGTTTCCTACAGAAATAGTTATTCAGGATGCTATCCAAGCTACCTGGAGGTATACTGGCACTGTCACTTCAGTCTAAACTAGGAAGGCAGAAAACATCTAAAAGCCCATACCTAAGTGGGTAGAGCATCTAGCTAAGCATCATAGTACTGACTCCTATATGACTGTTTCAATACACCTTATATCCTACATAACTACAATGTTGTGCTGCCTTGATGAATAAAAAGGACAGCAAAGCCTTGAGCAGGAGTGGCAAGGCAGTCTACTGCTGTCCCATGTTGGAGCTCAATGTCCTCCATGCAATTCTTGTCCAGTAAGGAAGATGCTGAAAATGTATGAGGACCTCCAGTAGTCTAAGCTCAAGGGAGACATTGTAGGGTCTCTGCCTTCAGTTACCACAGTGGGCTACCATACCACTGTGCAGAAGTTTTGGCAAGGGCCATAGGCTCATATATGTGCATGCAGAGGATGGTATAACTGGGACTCTGCTCCTTGAAGGAGTAACTCAAGATCAAGATCCTGGCTGCCTTCTCAGAAACTAGTTATTGACCTTTTCGGAAAAAAAATAGGCATTCACCCTTGTGGTGGGCATCTGTGATCTTCCTCTTTCACTTCTTCCTCTTTTAGGCCTAGGAAATTGCAAAAGAGTGAGAGACCTCATCATCATTATCATCATCCAAGAGGGCTCTGAACTGACATGCAGTTTTACCTTCCTACTGAAAACAAAGCTGATGAAGAGAATGATGTCAACGGCTGCACTGTTACAGTCTTGATTCCACTCTAAGGGCAGTTCTCTGGGTTCATCCTGGCTTCATACCGCTTAACTTCTTTGCTCAAAGATCAGGGAAAAGGCCAAAAGAATAAATGGAGACAAAGGCCCACAATCAAAGATAAATTTAAAATATAACTATAATTTCTTATAAAGTTAATACAACCAAAGGGATAGTTAGGGTGGGGGATTGAAGTGGACAGCCACCTGATTGGTCACCCACTAATAGTAAACGTGAGCTGGGATTAGACCATTGTGAGACAGGTTAGTTTTACCCTACTGATGATGTGTTGTTACAATAGTAATCTTGCTCAGTACGAAAGGAACCGCAGGTTCAGGAATTTTGGGTATGTGCTTTAGCTGAGGAGCTAGTGGTGCGAAGCTACCATCAGTGGGATTATGACTGAATGCCTCTAAGTCAGAATCCTGCCTAAAAGTGATGATACCAGAGCACCATGGATCTCCGACCAGGGATAGCTGGCCACAAGGTCGGCAAGGAGCACTACTCGTCACTGGGTCTGAGCACAGACGGAAGGGGGCCACCTCCCTCTAGCAGTGCACTGCACATTTGTGGGGAACTGGGTGCTAAATCATTCATATACGACCTGATGGATAGATAGGGTGTGGGATGAAGGGGACAACCACCTTGGGCACAATATGTTAAGGACACAATCGACATATGGTGATTGGTCTTCAATGTATTATTGGCATTAATAAATTAATGCTGGTATTGCCCAGATTTATTTCAGTGATAACCAATACAGATCACTCCCCATTACAATGAATGCTATAACCAGACAAGGGCATCCTCTGTCTCCCTACAAATTTATCCTTGTGGATAAAGCTATGCACTAACCCTATGGAAAAGGTGCTACATTCTTCTTCTCCATAAGGGAGAAAAATGAAATAAGCTCTCAAACTTCAGGCATATAGCCATACTGTCTCCACTCTAAATTCTGGAGAAGTGTATCCAGTTTCAACTACTCAGCTTTCTCAATGACAACTGCCTCCCTTCCCCTACACAACACAGTCTCCATCCTTTCCATAGTACATGTACAGCTCTCCTTAGTCTTATAACATCTGTTATCTAATATCAAAACTCTGGGAACTTAATCTCAGCACTTTTCCCACTAGAAACTGCTTCAAAACTAGCTTGCCTAGGAATACAGAAAATTTCACTGTCTTGGCTCGCTGGCTATTTCTCAAATAGGCAACAGGCAGTAAAATGGCAAAATGGCAACTCCTTTTTCCTTCCCATTACAGTGGGTGTCCCTCGAAGATCCATTTTAGGTCCCCTGTTGTTCAATATATTAATTAATGATCTCCACTTAACTTCTAAGCAAGCCACTATACAGTATGCAGATGATTTGAACAATCATCTATTCTCCTAAAAGCATAGATAAATTAAAATAACTTATCCAAGAATACTTCTCCATCACAGAGGCCAGGATGTCTGATTCACTGCTATTCCTTAACCCTAATAAAAAAGGTTCCTATTTAACCCAAAGCATTCAACTTGACTACAAAATTAATTTCAAAATAACTTCCTCTAACAACACTAAAATAGAACTAGAAAGTCAGACTAAGCTTCTAAGAGTCACTATTGATGAAAGCTTAAAATGGGATCATCACATAAAACACACTTGAAAACACCCACCAAAAGCTAGCATTCTATAGACTAGTAAAACCAAGTATGAAAAAACCAACAGAATCAATGAAAACAGACCACGGACTCCTTGTACCAGCAGAAACCAAAAACGTAATCTTAACGCAAATTTATTTTCAGTTCACAAGCGTTTTCGCCACGCAACGACGTGGCTTCCTCAGAGAAATTCAAATACAAGCACTTTACACATGCATTTACACACACTAGCTTGATACTTTGTTCTCCTGATACACCATTGACACAGATTGCGTATACCCCAGCACCAGATGATAACGTGAGTCATAGTTTTGAGCGCGACTTCTCAGTAAGTTACATTAATACTTTTAGTTTGAATTCTATGTTAACCATTTCAACAATACGGAAGAACTGGCAATATATTTTGAGCACCCCAGGACTAGCAGAGAAGCTAGGACTTTTTCCTAATTTTGTCTTTAAAAGAAATACTAATCTCAAAGAACTCTTACAAAGAGATTTTTCTAGTAAGAGCTTTAATAGACGTGTAGGGATGTATACGTGCAGTAGTTGTAATTGGGGCCATAAAATGAAAACGGGTCAGTCTTACAAAATTAGGGACAAAAAGTACACTATAAAATACCCACTTAATTGTGAGAGTAGGTCCATTGTATATGTGGCCTTTTGCGAGTGTTGTGCTTCATTCTATATTGGGAAGACCGATCGCAGATTACGCGATCGAGTCTATGAGCATATGTATGCCATCAGGAAAAATAAGGAAGTCAACGCTCTAGCAAAACATATAGAGAGTCACCCCGGCCACTCTTTTTCATTTATGGCCATCGACCAGGTTAATACCAATATACGTGGGGGGCCTACTTCATTACTCTTAGAGTTACGTGAACTTGAGTGGCAATTGAGAACTGATGCCTTTGGCCACCCAGGCCTTAACGAGAACTGCAACATCTCCGCAGTCTTGAAGATGAGGAGCTACTTGAGAAAAATTCTCTTGGATAAAAAAGTAGAGTGTATTTACTTTTAACTAAAATCAATATGTTGACCTTCATCCATTAAAATGAATTAAGTCATTCAATACACCTGATTCAGTAATCGAATTTAATTACGTGGATGATATATAATGTATTTTATTACATTTTTTACGATATATTTTTATGATATATTTTTATATAAAAAAGTAAACGTCTATTAACCATTATCAAGGTAGTAGATTTTTTACTTGCACTGTGTCCCTTTTGTGTAGTTTACTTGTTAGAGTGAATTTTTTTATATTTTTTATATGGAGACATTTTATAGTGATTTATTTCTATATTATGTTTTATAAATTTGAGCATTTACTAAACTAGTAACTACCTAGTGATTTGCTTAGTACAAACTGACAATTTTATGTCATATATTTTTATGTAAATATATTTCTTCTATGTGTCTTATCCTGATGTGATGTCATTTCCTTTTCGAGTTCTTTTATAAAAAGAATGTGTAAAGTGCTTGTATTTGAATTTCTCTGAGGAAGCCACGTCGTTGCGTGGCGAAAACGCTTGTGAACTGAAAATAAATTTGCGTTAAGATTACGTTTTTGGTTTCTGCTGGTACAAGGAGTCCGTAGTCTGTTTTCATTGATTCTGTTAGCATTCTATAGAGTCAAACAATACCTCAGATATAATGACAGTAAACAATTATTCAGTCTTTCTCATCCCTACACTACCTTATGCTGCTCCCATCTTGATTACCCTACAATCTACTCAGCTCTCAGTCTTGAAATAGTACCATAATAAGGTGGCAAATCTGACCAATCATCATTATAGGACACTTCAATGTCTAGCCTTAAAAATAGTTCATTGGTTAGAGCTAAGGCATTACCTTACACTTTCCCAACTTGTCACTTCCCATAAACTAATCTATTATCCAGACAAATACCTTAGTTTGAAAAATGTTCAACTTATTACCCAAGCAGACAGCTGAGATCCACTGACAAAATAGTATTAGCTGTTAACAAAAGCTAATGACTCAGTTGGTGACTCTTTATACTCCTGTTTCCTGGCAAAAATTTGGAACCCCCTTCCTCTGAGTCTAAGAAGCACAGTAAACATGAACCCCAGGATTCAGCAAGCTCTGCACGGCGTGCAGGAATAGTGCAGGAGCTGCTGGAGGCAATATGGCCACCGAGAGATCCAGGAACTAGCTCCTGGGACATGCACGAGTGCTCCTGCACTATTCCTGCACGGATACAGTTCCTGTATGCTAATTACCCCATTTGCAGGTGCAAATCATGCACATGAGGTGAATTAGCAATCCAGGAAGTTGGCAGCCATCCGTGCAGGATTAATGTAACCTGCCGAAATGTACTCGGTTAGTAACCGAGTACATTTCTGCAAACTACAAAACGGAGCCATGACAGCTCCAAATAAAGGGTATATATTTATATATATATATATATATATATATATATATATATATATATATATAATGTGGAAAGCATGCCAATGGCCAAATATATGGTCATTGGCATGGAAAACAGTTGCAAAAAAAAAAATAACTTCTATTTTTTTTTTTTTGCCAATTTCGGCTGTTTAAGCGTAGGGCAGCGGCAAACGGGATCGGACGGAAAATAAATGTAAAACCCTGAAAAAAGCTTTTTCTGCAAAATCACAATTTTGCCATTATAGTCAATAGCAGGCAGAAGGCAACAAGGCCAGTGAATAGTGGTTGCTAAGGGGGAAGGCTCAGTGTGGGACTTGTAACTACGCATTAGCAGGCAATCCTATGCAAATGAGGGGAATGATACTGAATCACAGATTTTCCCTCATGGCTAGCCTGCACCCAACTGTGTAGGTGCAGGAAAACCATGGTGCAAGCCTACGAGTTAGCTGACATCATACAGGGGTGTGTCACACATACTGTAAGCTTACTGGAGCTCTGTGGTTTGGATTTGCCCTTAGCTTAGCAGAGCTAAGGAAGGGGGTGTGTCTGAAGCTGCCTAGCACTCTTTACATTGTCTAAACTGGTGTGCGTGCCGCACACCGGGGTTTAAACAAAAAAAAAAAGTAAAGCAGGAAATAGCAGCTCCATTCACATCTGAGCACTGTGTTTGCACGGCGTGCCCCTGGGCTTAAACAGGAAGGGAATGGGAAGGGAAAACAGCAGTAGGAAGTTAATCAAGGAGAACTAGCATAGCTGGCAGGTGAAATGTATCAGAATCAGCCAATTACACAGGCAGCAGCCCAGCCCAGCCCCGCACACTACTATAAACATGCAAACACCTTTCCCTCTGTTTTTTTCCCACAAACTCTACAGCACCGGTGTACACAAATGGGGAAATTTTACCTAACAAAAGCAACAAAATGATAGGGGCTGCATTCGTTCTCATAAATAAACATATGGAAGAGGCTGAGGGTGGTTAGGATGAGAATGCTGATGACCAATCCACAGTGAGGAGAAAGAGAAGAGTGTACAGACCCAGGGTAACCTACCAGGGGCTACATGAGCTGGAGATAGCGGAGCACTATAGGGTGGACAGGGACCTCCTACAGCAAACTGTTGAGCTGTGCCAGCCACACCTAACACACAGAACCAACAGAGGGGAACCCATCCCAGTGGATACCAAGGTAAGTGTAGGATTAAGAATACAAGCCATAGGTACCTTCCAAAGGCCAACTGGGGATATCATGGGGATCTCATAGGCATCAGCATCCAGGGTACTCCACCAATTCCTGGATGCCATGTCAGCACATGCCGGTGAGTACATATATTTCCTCAACACCCATGAGGCGTTGACCAGCAATATGCATCTCTTCCAGCAAATAGAAGAATACCTTCAGCTAGTGGGTGCTATAGACTGTACGCACATGCACATATCAAAGCATGATCTGGTGAGCGGGGCACAGTCTACATAAACCGCAATGGCTTCCCCCTCCATCAACTGCCAGGTCATGTGCGATGCCCAGGGCATTATAATGAATGTGTGTGCTGGCATCCCTGGAAGCTATCATGACTCCCACATCTGGCATATGACGCAGCTGTACCAGAGATTTGCCAGTGGGGACATCCCATATGGCCACCTAGTGGGGGATGCTGGTTAAGCACTGAAGCCGTGGCTGATGACACCCATCAGAAATGCACACACACCTGAACAAGAACTCCATAATGAGGCACACGCACAGACGAGAATCATAATAGAGCATGTGTTTGGATGCTCAAGTCATGGTTCCGGTGTGTGGACATATCCGGTGGAGCCTTGCAGTACTCACCAGCTACATGTATCCAAATTGTCATTATATGTGCCATGCTACACAATATGATCCTCTGGAAACAGCTGCAGCAGGAACAGCATGGGGCAGGACCACACAGCCTCCCACCATTGCCAAGGCCTGCACAGGCACAGAGTGACTCAGAGTAGGAACAACCTGAGCCTGCCCCAGTAGGCAGGAGGCATGCCCAGTATGCCCTGGCCTTGGCAAAGAGGCTATGCATAGCACATACACTGACACGGTAGGAACCCAGGGAATGATACATCTCTCTCACTCCTGCATACAGTAAAAGGGATGCCAAACATGACACTACCTGTGCTTAACCATGTATAGGGAGTGTACTATGTGCATCCGACATAGTCAGCCCTCCATCACCATCCTCAGTACTGGCACAGCCACAAGGTAAGTCACTCTCCCTATCCATTGCTGAATGGAGTAGTATATTCTGCTACTTGTATCTATGATATGGATGTGAGCATGCAAGGGAATTGGGTGGCTGAATGGGATGCCAGCATATAGTAGACACCTATACCAGCAGCATGAAATCTGTAACAAATACTGGTGTCAACATAGTAGCCAGTACTAAACAAGGTGAGAAAATCCACTGCAGGACATGTGGTGGGCCAAATGTGTGTCCATAGGACACACACATGCAGGTCAGTGAGGCTCACATACTCAAAAACAGTCTCAGCCAGCAGGACAGGCGTAGACAAACACATAGAAAGGCTGTGCTAAGGCCTCTGATTGATGGCTATGGAGAACAGCCACCCTCCAGACCTACACAGACAGACTACAACAGGTCAGCCAGTGGGATGTTAGTTCTGAAGGGTAAGAAGTCTGAAACTGAAATGTAGGTCAGTAAAACCTAAGAACTGTAGTACACTGATATGCCTCTAGTCTGCATGATAGGTCAGAATACAGAATGAAATGGAGTACTTGAAATACCAGTACAGTCATAGCAAATGTGTACAGTTGTCAGGTGTGCCCCCCCCCCCCACATTCCTATGTAGAAATGTAGTAACATGTAGGTCTAGGTATAATAACAGTGGAGCACAGATTACCTGAGCCGGCCAAAGTAGCAGGATAGATTGTAGCATGTGTAGAATATGCAGGACTGTGTGTGTTAGGTTGGTGTGTGTTGTATATTGTGTGAGAGTGGTCAGCATGTAGGCATGGTGGAATGTGTCCTGGTGGCCAATGGCCAGTACTGCCGATGACAGGGCCAAGTTCTGACAACTGCAGTGCCAAACACAATGCATCCCAGCAAAGACACATTCCAGCAGTAAGCCATACTAATTGTTCGGATGTAATATCTGTCACCATCTTAAAGATCGACATGGCATGAATGTGGGCCCAGACATACAAACAGTACACAGGTGGAAGAACCCTAGACAGAGAGTGTATAAAATGTTACTGTCAAATGGACACAACTTTGGAATAGTACATACAGGTTAGCAGCACATTAGTTGGGTTTGTAGTACGGAATACTGATGTCGTCTGGCCAAACACTGGCAGACCACAAAAGTCACAGATATGAAGTACTGAGAAACTGCTGATGTCCCTGCACAAGCCAGCATAAGTGGAATGTCCCACGTATATCTGTGGTCAGCTGTAAGTAGCTTCCATAGCACACATGCACCCAGCTCACCCCACCATCAGCCACAGGTAGCTCACAGGTCTTATCCCGGCTGCTGGAAATAACTACAATATGACCCCCACCCCTGCATGGGAACAGCCATAGAATGCAGCATGCTGAAGAGGCCTCCCATGCAGGTGTGTCCCTAGCTGTAAGCAGCACCCTGCCAGCATTCACACTACTGGATCAATAAGGACAGAAACTATTGACATTAACACCTTGCACACCTACCCTATCACCCAGGGGGAATATAGTGGCTTGCAGCCTGGGACTGTAGGAGTGATATAATGCAACAGCCTGCTACAGATGGCCTATATCACTACCAAATGCCCTACATTTCTCTGTCAAAGGCCTGTGTCTCACCCTTACTCCCGTTTTTAATTTCTCCAAGTCTTTTGGGTTTCTAATACCATGATGGGAATGGACCCCATTCCTAAGTCAAAGTAGATTAAAGTTCATGAAATTAGTATTGTTTCACTTTTTGATGTTAGCCAAAAGTGTTCTTCGCAGCACCCGCAATATGCCCAGTAATGACTCCTTCTGCAATTCGTACGGTGTTACATGAATTGGTAACATATCTAAATATGATTGTAAATTATTTTTTATTAGACCAGTTGCTCCTACTACTATTGGAACTGTCTGGGTTTCTTTCTTCCACATGGCTCTTGTTGCTGCCTGCAGATCGAGGTATTTTATGACTTTGTGTCTCTTTGTACGCAAGACACTGTAGTCACTAGGTGTGGCGATCTCAATGATCAATGCTACTTTTGTCATCTTTTCTTGGACCACTATATCCGGTTTTCTAGCATCTATCTTTTGGACTGTTGGTACTGGGTGATCCCATGTGATCTAAGCTTCATAATTTTCTATGATTCTCTGTGGCTCGTGTTTCCAGTGTTTTTCAGCCACTTCGATACCATAATGTTTGCACAATCTCCAATGTAACAATCTCGCCACATTATTATGCCTTTCAGTATACAGTCCCTCTGCCATTAGAGTCGCAACCAGCAATAAGGTGTGCGACTGTTTCCAATTCGGTTCCACAAAACCTACAAATGTCTGTTTCTCCCACATGTTCAATGGACTTAGTACACCAGCGTGTACGTAGCCCACTATCTTGGGCTGCCAATATTAACCTTTCATTTCTCGATGTAAATTCACCTCTCCTTAACCATTCCTGTATTCATTCTTGATCAACATGTGGCTCTTCCAGAAGTTTTCTATACTTGTAACTATAGTTATGTTTTTTTCCACATTTCTTGCCTTCTCATCTGGTCCTTCACCTTATATTCTTTCTTTTCTTTTTTAGCACATTCACTTGCTGCCTGTTTTTTATCCACTTCTGGTTTGATTTCCATTCCTGCTTGACGTTGATATGCTTCTGCTAAATTAAGCAGAGATGTCATCTTAGATTTATTCTCCTCATGTTTCAAAACTTTCACCACATTTGGATCTTGTGAGGTCAGTAGATATGTGTGGAGTCCCACGATTGCAGATCTATACATGTAATCAATTTCAAGGAGGCCCATCCCTCCTTCAGAACAGGGATTATATAATCTTGGTATACACTGATTTTTATAAATCATTTGGTGAGCATGAAGCATCCTTCTTGTTTTAATATCCAATCTATCCAACACGTTTTGAGGCCAGTCAATCACTCCAAAACTATAAGTTAGGACAAGAAGAGCAAACTGATTTATAGCTTGGATCTTGTTCCTAGGTGTCAATGCTGTTTTCAGGATTAATTTAAGTCTTCTAAGGTACTCCTTACTTATCTCATGGACTCCCAAATAACAACATAACACAGTCCACAGAACCCAAATGCAAGGCCATGTCGACAAATCCCAGTAGCATGTCCACCATGTCCTACTGCATTAACTGTGGACCAACCCTAAATACTGTTGGGATGAAGTGATAACTATAGGGAACTTATCAGATAATGTTTGCATACTGTTCGGAAGAGGATGGGGGGGTAGAATCATGGACGCCATGTAGTGTGCTAAGTCTGAAACACAGCTGTGTGCACATACTATCCCTGTCTGCAAATACAGGAATGAGTGGCTACAAACCTGCTTGTAAACCACAATGTGAAGGGGTAATGACCAGAAACATGAGCCCTGCCTCTGGGTAACCTGTGTGAATAAGTACAGCTGTGAGGTATGGATACAGCAGGATATGGCCATACTGTCACATCGATGGATGTACAAGCATGGGATCCTCAGCCACCACTGTACCAAGGTGCTGAACCATTTACACAGACCTATCGGCAAGTGTCTGCAGCTTCCCCTCCAGAATGGCATGACTGTGCAAGAATATGTAAGCTGCAGGCCTTTAATACTGGACACAGCTTCATTCACCCCATGTTCCCCAGTAAATTACTGCAAGCAAATATGTATACCTGACAGTAGTTGATGACATAAAACATCACAGTGTAAAACAGTACATATGTCTGAATATCTCTGCTAACACTAAAACCATGTAGCAGAAGCAGCACAGATTACCTATAGTAACCCACTATCCTTTGCCCATTGCGACCCCATATTGTCAACCGATCTACAGATATCCTGCAGAAACATGTTGCTAGCTGTAGGTGTAGAACACAAAATCCTGCACTGGAGTACAACCTACCTGGAATGGATTCACACATTCAATACAGATGATACTGGGCATGCTCCCACACTTAACAGAAATGAAGCCCATGTCTGGCAATAACAGTGGACTATACATATCCGACAGTCACAGATGTTTGTGCACACACTCAGCATTGCACACCAGTCATGCTTTGCACACACATCGGATATGAATACACACAAACCCACAATACTACAGATTATGCACATCTGTTTATTACTACAACACAGCAACAGACTATATATATTTCATCTCACATATGCATGATCTAACTCTACAGATGCAGATGGATACACAATAGTGGTCTACTGATGTGCCCTGTGGCCTTACCTGCATGGTCCTCTGCCATTGTGTGGGTAGCACCAACCTCCACTAAGCTCTCCGCTAGGTGTTGTGTTTGCGGGTGGGAAGGTGCCCCAAGGCTGGCAAGGAGCTCCTCAACATGTGTCGGGGGGTAGATGGCATGACCCCCCCCTATTGCAAGCTGGTCCCCCCTAATCGCAGCAGCACACCGATGGGCATGGCAGAGTAGATCATTGCATTAATGTCAGACATGGTCATAACTGTGGTTATGCAGGCTGACATTGTTTACCCTGTAGACAAGATTGTTCCACAGGGCGGTCCTCTCCTGCAGATCATGGGTTGTACGGCCAAACAGGGTGTTGTAGTGCTGCACCCAGTATGTGATAATAACATCATTCTCCTCCGCTGGGTACATAGGCAGTCCCACTCTTGACATATTGCCTGAAAGACATAAAGAGGGAAACAGGTCTGAGGACCTCATACTACATCATAGTTGTTAATACACATCTCTGTCTCCCCCCCACCATATCTGCAACAACAATCTGAACACACAACTCAATGGGTATGTCTACAGAAGACCTACTGTTGGGACATATATCGTAGTGTACAACAATTTGTGCTATGTGTTTGTAGTCATGTTCCATGTTGAAACACTAATATTGGTCGCCTGTTACAAACAATGTCACCTACATGGCATTGTAAGGGCCACGATGGTTCCATATATGCATGTGTTCTGTTTGCTATGTGACTGCTGCACATCTGTTGTTTTGTGTTAATGAGGATATCTATGCATGCTGTTAAACATAATCCCGGAATGTGTGGACTGTTACTACCCACATATATTCTATAACAGTGATACAATAGCATGTTTGGGAAACAGTTGCCAGCAGAACCACTTCTCCCACCTCATCTGGCCATGTTACCAGGCCACATTACATCTGGGACCCACCCTGGGACCTCCTCATCTACTGGTCCTGCACTACCTTCAGATGGAACCACCTCAGGGGATGGTGTTCGGGCCCCCCGGAGCACACACAGACAGGATCCTGTCACCTGAAGTCAGGTCCAGGATATGTTGCATAGGGAGCTCCACAGACACTTGGGGGATATGTTACAGCACCTTGAGGCCCTCAGTACACTATCACAGGGTCCGCATGCTTCTCCTGCTCAATCCCCAGCCAAGGCACCTTCGGTGCCGTGAAGATGATGTTGTGACTGCCCATGGGAGGGGACTTTCGTCCCATTATTTCCATATGGGAGCTCATGGGCTTCCACATCCCAGACAACACTCCCTATCCAAGATGTTTACCCACCACATGTGTCATATACCACCCCTGTATGCCGTCGTGTCTGTCTTCCAACCCAACCTACCTCCCCAAATATACCTACTATCCTTCCCCAAATTATCAATCCCACCTTCCCAAACAAGGGCAATGTGTTCCCAACATGGGGTTCACACCTGACATAACTGTACATTTTGCACCCCTTACTGCTCTATACGCATATATATATATATATATATATATATATATATATATATATGTGTGTGTGTGTGTATGTATTGATATGTGTGATGTTCCCTCACACATATCGTGCAACACTGTCAGTCAACAGTAGGGGATATATATTTATATAAATATGTGTGTGTGTGTGTGTGTGTGTGTGTGTGTGTGTGTGTGTGTGTGTGTGTGTGTGTGTGTGTGTAGATATATATTATGAGTTGTATATATATATATATATATATATATATATATATATAAATATATGTGTGTGTGTGTGTGTGTGTGTGTGTGTGTGTGTGTGTGTGTGTGTGTGTGTGTGTGTGTGTCTGTATATCTGTAAACACACATGTATATATATATATATATATATATATATATATATATATATATATATATATATGTACATATATAGATATATACATATATATATATATATATATATATATATATATATATATATATATATATATATATATTTACAGGGTGCATTCAAACATCAGGTCCACACTCTCTAACTCTCCTTCCAGCATAACTGCACTGTTCTGCCTTGCTACAACACAGAGAGGTGTCACATGTGGACACAGCCTAACATTAGGAGGGTATATATAGGGAAAGAATTGCAGGTAAGCCTATTACATGCCTATGGCATTTGTGCATGCTACATTACATGTTAACATGACTGTCCTGCAAGTGGTGGGCTCTGAAACTCACGTGTCCATCATAACGGCATTACTTCCACCACCAGCTATTGGCCACACTAATATACATGTCTTGAGGTACACAACTCACACTATGATGGCTTACATCTTGTCAATCGGTGCTGATCTGCACAGTTGACAGGTATAGCCCACTGCCCACAGGGACAGACACTATTGTCCATAGCATTTGTTCAGCTGGACATTATTACAACAACTGATGGCACACATAAATCATTCCACATCATCTATCCCATTATTATGGACCAAGTACTACATTCAATTACATGCATACATGCTTCACATACCTGTTGTGGGAATGTCGTCTCTACTGGATACAGTTTGCTGTGTGGATGGATGGATGTGTATTTGTTTGTTTTTTCTTTCTCTCTCTCTCTGTCGATCTCCACTACATGGATTGAACTGCTTTGACTAGACTGCTGCATAGATTTTGTAGGTGATGCACATGATCAGGTGATGGCCTCTGCACCAATCAGTGTCCACCACTTGCTACCTGCATGCAGCCTGCTGTGTTGTACTTCCAATTACCACTGTCATGGCAACCCATGGCTATAAATTCCTAAATCATGTAGGCATGGTCCCTTTACCTTTCCTGTATGGAGGACATCCTTCCTGTGTGTGGCCAGCAGTGTTACAGACAGCAGGTAGCAATATCTCTTACAAGAGGACTTGCAGACACAGTCCAACTACATATTTGTATAAGGTTCCAGACCTACAGACAGTGCAAATATGGCCCTGTGTTCCAACCTCTGTCCTCCACCTATATAGCAGGGTTTGTCCATATGTCATGCAGTAAGAGGTTAAGTAGTGGCCTATGATTATGTCGTGCTGCCATTCCTGCCATCATTCTAGTGATGTTGTGGTCCCCACACATATTGTGGGGTAGGGTCCATATATATGTGGGCTACAGCTGGACAAAACATGTTTGCCCTTGTGCAGTCCATAGGTCAGTGTATGCAACACTACTATAAGCCCCTGTAAGTCAGTCTATGGGGGAGGGGTATGCACCATATATAACCTAGAGTGTTACATGTGAGGGATATCAGTAGTAAGACACCTTAAGGTATATGGCTGTACATTTTCATACATTTCACTTTGGGAACATTGGTGGCCTAGTGCTTATTGCCATACAGACTCTTCCGTTTGTCTGTGTGATAGTGATGTTTTAAGTTAAGCATTGTTATGTAACAGATACATCTTCATTGTGACAACTTCATTCTTTGCCCCTAGGGGTTGAGTACAGAGTGTAATTGGAGGCTGTTGAACTACATCTGCATTACTTACTGTTGATTGATTATCTTCTGGCCCAACCTTTCTTTGCTGTTGTACTACTTGAAGGTCTTGGTCTGGACAGCAACATATGTTATGCTTTCGGATTACTGTATAAGATGATCTGCGTGAGAGTTGCATTACTCAGTATGTATTTCAAACATCTGACAGCTATATGACATGGCATATACAACTGTAACAGTACACAAATAAACATTTCTTATGTATGCAAACCTGTGTGTGGTGTCATATCCTTTGACTTCTCTGTGGGTATATGTTTCATGCAATAATTGTCTTTTGTATGGGAGAATCCTACACTGTCCATTTTAAACGGTGGCAACTGTAAGAATACTGGCTGTTCAACATGATGTGCACCCTCTAAATATGTATCTTCCTATACATATCTATACATAGTAATATATGTATATGTGTGTTTTTGTGTATATATATATATATATATATATATATATATATATATATATATATATATATATGTATATATATATATATATATATAGAGAGAGAGAGAGAGATGTATCTGCATATATGTGTGTGTGTATATGCATCATTGGAATGTTTATTGCTTCCACATTGTACATTCCCTATGGTAGCCAGACTGCATTATATGTTATTGATACCATCCTGACATCGTACAGCTGGAATGGATTACTGTTAACTTCTTTTGGCTATGTTGTGTAGAGTCCTGGGTATGGGACTTGCAAGTGTTGGTATTGTGTTGCAAGGCTGATCTGTTTGGCTGTGGGGGAGGGGATGATATCAATAATTACAAGAGGTACTTAGATTGGGCCCCCTCTCCCCCATTAATGGTACCTTTCGTCATATATGTATTTGTTGTATTCTCTTATATATCTATAGATATATATCTGTATATTATATATATATATATATATATATATATATATATATATATACATATATATGGTAGACATTTATATCTATAGATGTATACATACAAATATACACACACACACACACACACACACACACACACACACACACACACACACACACACACACACACACACACACATCTACATCTATAAATACATTTCCTGTACTGTTGAATGACTGTGCTGGATGATATGTTTGTGAAAACATCAAGGTTACGTATATCTGACATGGCTTAGTGGTAAATTACCTTGGCTATGGTGTGCAGGGTCCTGGGTTCGAGACTTGCAAAGGGTGTCTATTTTGTTGCTGGGCAGAACAAGCGCCGTTGGATACAGAGTGATTAAGGCACTTTTAAGCAGTTGTAAGCGGGTTTGCATGGGTTTGCACAACGGTAATCAATGCTAACCTCCGGTTACAGTTTCTTATACTCAGTTAGCTTCTAAATTGCTTAACCTGTGTAGGCATTGCTTAACCCTGCACAAACAGGATTAAACCTGCTTACTGCTGCTTAAAAGTACTTACTCCCACTTACCCTCATGCTAATTTCTTTTAAAAGAAAAGAAAATAGGAAAGTAAAGTGGTGAAAAAGGGGCACAAAGAGAGAAAGACAGTAGGGAAAAATAGCTAGGGATGTGCAGGATGGGTGGAGCAAAGGTCCATAGCTCTCCATTTCGTCTACAGCAACAGCTGTGCATATACACTGATTTGGAGGTAGATTTAGACACTCATACCCCTGAGAGAGGGGTGAGGACAACAATAATATGTTGTGAAGCCAATTAGACCAGATTACATGTGTCCAGTGGACATGTGTGTGAAATGGACAGCTATGTATGGAGCGAGATTTTTTTTTTTGGGAACAGATTGCCCCTTTTTTTTAAAAGTGAGAGTGGGATGTTGGGGAGGGATAATAGGTATATTTGGGTAGGTAGGTTGGGTAGGATGACAGACAAGACAGACAAGACAGCATACAGGTGTGGTATATGACACATGTGGGGGTAAACACCTTAGATGGGGAGGGGTGTTTGGAAGTCGGAAGACCATAATCCCCCTAGTACTAGTGGAACTGAGGTTCCCCACCCATGGGCATTCACCACTGCACCTTCATGGTCCCAAAGGTGGCTGTGCTAGGGCTGGGTAGGAGAGGCAGGCTGACCCTCTAGATGTGCCAGACAGCCTTTAAGCTGGTGTAGAAGATCTCCAAACTCCCTACAGAACTCGCTACATACCAGACCCCGAAGGATGACAGTTTCTTGTCCACACCCGCTCCTGGGGAGTGAGCCCCATCTCCTGAGGCAGTTCTACCTGAAGGTGATGCAGGACCAGCAGATGAGGAGGTTCCAGGGTGGGCCCCAGACTTGCTGGTGCCCGGTGCCATAGCCAGATGAGGTGGGAGAGGTGGGTCCGCTGGGACCGGCCTTCCCAAACGTGCTATGGTGTTTCAATTTTAAAACATATGTGGGTTAGTAATAGTCAACACATTCCAGGATTAGGTATAACAGCATGCATAGATATTCCCATTAACCCAAAACACCAGATATGGAACAGTTGCATAACAAACAGAACACATGCATATATGGAACCATAGTGGCCATTACAACAGCATACAGGTACATTGTTGGCAACATGCCACCAATGTGGGAGTATTTCAACATGGCACATACATAGAAACAAATTTCAATATTTATCAAACAATAGGACATATGTCGAAAACAGAAAATCCCTCAGCACTGAATAAAGTAACTAACGTTGAACTCCAAGTAAGAGAAAAGCAAAGACACGTTGGTCATACACAGCAGACAACTTTAATCCAAAAATAGTAAGCGCCTTCACGGAATCCTTCCACTTCATCAGACTAACAGTGAATGCAAAGAAAATCACATTTAAAAAGGTTCACTGTATCAAATTAACCAATCAACAGTTATGCTAGCAATTAGAGCCCTAGTAACACTAAAAAGGACATAGTTGCAATACTCAATATAAAATAACTACATTCATATCAAGTAGGTGAATATATATATATAACATTTAAATACATTATATGCAAGATGCTTTATAAATAAAAACAATAGCATAAATATAACAATTTATATAAACTATTAATGTAAATTCAATCAATTAAATCACAGTACAACCATTTATAAAATTAATTTCAATGCTTAAGAGCCCTGGCTTTAAGAAAGGGTTTAAGGGATACTTTATTATTAAGGCCTGGTGGCCCATCAGCTTGAAATTTCAGTATCCATTCCAGTTCTGAGACTTCAGTATTATTGCTCAGATTACCCCCCCCCTCTTATTAATAGGGACCACCTCAAGCACCAAAAACTTAAACCTATGAGTAGGTCCCTCTTTCTGTACATGTACAGCGAGCACATTGCTC
The DNA here is from genome assembly GCF_019279795.1 of Protopterus annectens. Classification (NCBI taxonomy): domain Eukaryota; kingdom Metazoa; phylum Chordata; order Ceratodontiformes; family Protopteridae; genus Protopterus; species Protopterus annectens. Next base: position 294,547,239 of record NC_056731.1, read on the forward strand.
TCTTTCACATTCTTAATGTCACGCATGTGCTCTAGAATCCTGTCTTTTAAATATCGGTTAGTCTTACCTATATAAAAGGCAAAACACTGTACACAATAGCTAAACTAAACCACATTCTTGGTATAACAATCAGCATAAAGATTAGCTTCTATTGTAAACCCCTTCTGTGGGTGTATAAATTGTCTCCAAACATGTATACTAGAGCATGCTGTGCATCTCCTACATGTATAGGTGCCACGTCTGTCCGACTGAATATATTTATGTGTGCTTACAGCTTTATAACACAGTTGTTTTTTAAGAGATCTATTATTCTTGAAAGTAAAATATTGTTGCTCTCCCACTACTCCACTTATTTCCTTCACACTATAAAGAATAACCCAAGTATTCTTAACAATGTCACACACCACATGTATATTGTTTGCATAAGTCAGCGGCAGTCGTAGTACTTCACTATCTGACTCACTCCTCTCCATAGTACCATTAGCCCTAGCACTACAAGATCCTATCCCTTCACTACCTTCCTTGTTATAGTACGGTTTACACCTACCATCCCTTTCTCTCCAGGCTATATCAATCTGTCTGTCTATCTCATTCTCTCTATATCCTCTTTCCATAAACTCATGTTTAAGGGACAATAGTGCTCCATGTAGTGTATAATCATCATTATGTAAATGCATACAGCGAAATATTTGACCTTTCAAAACATTTAATTTAGTATGCCTTGGATGCATACTGCTATTGTGTAAGACATTATTTTTCCTAACAGTTTTTCTAAAAAGTGTAGTCGAAACCCGATTGGGGGCATCTCTAGTAATCTCCACATCAAGAAATTCAATCACTCTATCAGAGTATTTGTAAGTAAAGTTCAGAAACGGAGTGATGTTGTTAATGCATACCAGAAACTCATTAAGACGTTCCTCGGTATCATGCCATAGCAAAAAAATATCATCCAGGAATCATTTATACCATACGATAGATTCAGCAAACGCATTATTGGCCAAAACATAGGTAGTTTCCCATTGCACAAGAGATAGGTTGGCATAGCTATTGGCACAGGCAGTACCCATAGCTACACCAACCTTTAGTATAAAGTGTTCATCACCAAACATGAAAACATTGTTCTCTAAAATAATTTCTAACAATGCACAAATTAATCTAACTTTACTTGCTTGAATATTCCTTGTATGTAGTAGCTCTCTAATATTCTCTATGCCCCAGGCATTGGGAATCACTGTAAATAAGGACTCTATGTCTAAAGTCACCAACCAACAGGGATTCTCTAATACTTCCAAGTATGTCCCTAAATCATTAAGGAAATCCTTAGTATCCTTCAGGACAGTGATACATTCACATAGCACAGGATGTAAATTCCTTTCAACATATATCGAAAGAGGCTCAGTAGCCCACCCCTTGCTAGACACAATGGGATGCATAGGGGGGGCAATCAAGGTTCTTATGAACCTTGTGTAGGCCATACATTATAGGACCCATTGGAAATTCTACACTGAAATATTCAAAGAGTGGCTCTTGAATCATTCCTGTCACAAATAAATCAAACAGTAAAAACTGTATCTTGTCAATGACTTCCTTAAGAGCAATATCAGATATCTGACAATACGTATTCGTGTCATTAAGAAGATCCTTCATGTTGCGTACATACATCTCCTTATCTAATATGACAATACCCCCCCTCCTTTATCAGCAGGGCATATCTCAATACATGTCAGACATTTCAGTTCAATCAACGCTTGTCGTTCAGATGTTGGCAAATTACAAAATGTATTATAGTCACTGCTGGTAAAACTCTCCCTGAGTTGCTTATTGCACACCCACTGGGCAAGTCTTGACAACATGCAGGTGAAACTGGGGCATATTTGGTGAGTTGCTACAATGACAGGTTTGTTTTCATATACATCTTCTGAATATTTACAGGTCTGACAGTCAGTTGTATGTCATTAAATGCTGCCTAAATGTCAGAGAAAATCCCACTGATTTGCCAGGGGGACAGGCAGGAGAATTACACCAATTATCTGAACTTTCTGACAATATCTGTACAGTTGAGGGGTATGATTCTGCATACAGCTTACTACCACTCCCAGGATTCGAACCATGGCAGTGTGCTAAAAATACACCAGTTCACGTCTCAGTTGAGTGCGCTATTTGAATTATGTTGCCTATTTTTCACTGTTTTCTGTATGAGTGTCTCTCAGTTGTACAACATGACCTTATGATTATAACAGTCGTATACAGACATTCCTACACATTTTATTTATGTAGCACAGTGTGGGTAACAGTGCTTAATACAACAGTACTATTAAGAGAATGCAACACTACATTACCATATGCTACCAGAGTGAACACAAGCAGCCCAGGAGTTAGACCTTTATTGCTAGGCTGTTACCCTTTTATTTATATACAACCTATATGAGACTCTTCCTGCCATATTATATGGTTTATTCAGTACATGCCATACACAATACAGGTTTTATACTGGCAATTAACTTTCTACTACTTTTAGATTTATTTCTTATGACAGTACATGCAATATTATTACTAACCTGCCTCACAACACAGACTCTGCAGCCTACAGGCATGGGCTTCCTGATTCACAGCTCGCTCTGCTGCCGCTGTCAAAGACATAAGAGGAATATTTAGCCATACCTATCCATAATATACATGAGCTGGCAATTATTAAACAGGTAGTAGGATGAGTACTCCAGTTCACATATCTATGTTATGTAGTAGGTTATACAACATAAAACTGTTTATAGATTCCTTTCACATGTTAACTGTGATTTTGCTATTGTGTGGATCTGTTTGGGTATACCTCAGTTTTATGTACAGCTGTGATGGCTTACTGGTTAACTGCTGTGACTATAGTGTACACGGTCCTGGATTCAAGATCTGTTTATTTTGTTGATGGGCAGAACAGGGGCTGTTGGATACAGAGTGATTAAGGCAGTTTTAAGCAGTTGTAAGCGGGTTTGCGTGGGTTTGCGCAATGGTAAGCAATGCTAACTTCCAGTAAAATATGCTTACAGAGAGATAGCTTCAAAATTGCTAAACGTGTGTGCACATTGCATACCCCTGTGCAAACAGGCTTAAACCCACTTACTACTGCTTAAAAGTGCTTACTCCCATTTACCCCGCACTAACTTAGAAATAAATGAAACATGGGTCTTAGGAAAGTGGTAGATTTGGACACTCTATGGATTTATCATTCATTGCACATTATACCTTCATTTAGTATCCCTGATTCATGTGTACGTATACTGTATGGGGCACTTGTGTTTATCTGTGGATTTTACCACATTATTACAATGATACCTCCCATCTGCACTTAATGCAGTACTCCAGTTCACAAATATATGTTATTTAATAGGTTATACAGCAAGAAAATGTTCATAAATTGGTTTCACATGGAAAATGGAATTTACTAGAGTGAGGATTGAACTGGAAATGACTGCTCGCAAAGCGAATGCTCTGACCACTACACTACTGCAGTACTGCTGCAATTGGATGTATCTTGCTATTTATCTTCTTGTACTATTTAAACTACAGTATGCATAGCTAAGCAATGGGCAAACCCGTGCAGCTATGGTTAAATTTAATGTCTTTGATAAAAAAAAAAATTCTCTACTGTAATTTTCTCTAGGAAGGGACAGGTTTCACTTATTGCTGTGGATTTCTGTGTGCATCTGCACATTTGGCAGACATCCTAGCAACCCCCATACCTCTCAACCTCTTCAAGCAAACTATCTGGACAAAGCTTGACAAAATGAGGTACAACTACAGACATATTTTAAATATTGCTCTTATAAACTTGGGAAAGTTACTAGAATAACAGGATTTGTTTTAATATACTTTTTCTGATGGATTTGGTGTCTGAGACTCAAATGTATGCCATTATTTAATGGCTTCAAACCTGACATCGTCAGCTGATTTCCCAGGACAAATAGGGTACAGGCCAACTGTATGGGTAACAAATCTGGACATTCTGCGATGATTTGTACAGTTGGGAGGTATGCAACCTCCTATGAGCGCTCACTGTAATTGCCAAACAGCACTTCTTGAGTGTGGGGGTGTGTGTATTGTGAGAGGGCTGCTCTCAGACACACCCCCTGCACTCATCCATGCTCCATGTCCTATTAGGAGCAGAGGCAGTGCGCCTTCATTACTATGCATGGAGCTCTGATGTGCTGCTCTTAAACGGTCATTTCCGTGCGGGAATAACTTATTCCTGCATGGGAGAATAGTGCATCCTGGGGCAAATCTTTTAAGGCACAAACAGCAGAATACCTAAAATATACCTGGTTCTGTGCATGCACAACTCCTGGATGATAAATGCCCTGTTCTCTCGAAGCACTATCCCCTTAACTGGTCCAAAATCTCCTCTTTGCTCACTTCCTCTCCACATCTTCCTTCTATCTATCTTAAAATATTCTTTCTCACCTCTTTATACTAATCCTCCATTTCCTCCTTCTCACTCTTTCTACCAATTTATTTTCCAAATATGTTTCATAGCTCTTTAGCTGATGCTGCTATGAATTAATGATATTCTATTTAAATGTTGCATATTTGTTAATTACTTGTATACCACTGTGTAGTACGTTCTTTATGTAATCCTTTTTTCTGGAACTTTTTTCCCTGGAAAAAGTACTATAGCTCATTATATGATTACTAAAATACTCTGTTTAAATGTTGCATATGTGGTGATTACTTGTATACCTTTGCTTATTATGTTCTTTATGTAATGTTGCAATTTTTCTGAAGCTCTTCTCCCTTGGCCTTCACTGAAATGGGGCAGCTTTCTGCCCAGTCAGACTATCATAGTAAACAGATGCAATAAATAAATATAAATAAATAAATGGAAACAGAGCAGAATACTATACCTTTGCATAAAGCCTAGTTTATGACACTACTTTTAACTAAGTAGTATTGCTTCCTCAATTATTGCACCCTTAAACAGTTCAGCTCTGCAGCTGTATCCCAGAGTAGGAAACATATACAGAAAAAGAAAGATGATATACATAATAACCCATCTAACATGTATCTAGAATTAGATGCTCAAACCACCACTACCCACACACCACCACCAGTCTTTGTCCTCTAAATAGAACACAGTGGTGCATGTTATTTTTACAGACAAACAATGACAGGCATGTCTTGCTAACATTCATAATAACAGGAAGCCCCTTTTTTGCTAGATTCACATATGACAAATTGTGCTATAGCTGGCATTCTTCACTAGCCAGCCAACATACAGGTATTTTGGCTACAAATAACTGCTGGCATTACCTGGAGGTGAATGCACATTACTAACATCTTCTATGGAAATGTCTAATGGGTAACACATAATGGAAACTACTGCTGAGGGAAATAGCCCTGCTTCCTCAACCTTTGATGTGAAATTTTGGCTATTTGTCATTCCCAAACCTGAGTTCGACCCGACCACATTCATATTGTTATGGATCAACTCAATGGTGACATCTCTGTTGGCATGTTTGTTTTCCAACTGTAAAGATTATTCAGTGATCACTATTGACTTTCTATTTAATATGCAGCATATGTTAAGTAAGTGGTACAACTTTAAATTAGAAATGAAAAAATTGAATTAATTTTAGAGTTTATATACGTATGTTTCTATTACCAGAACATGAGCTCCATATAATCAGTATTGAATCTTTTCTATGTTGTTCATGAAATATGTGATTTTAATGTTTGTTCTACATACTGCTTCATGCTGTTTACGTGTTTTAACTGCCTATGTTTTTTGCCAAGTTGTTAATCATAAAACCCTTTTTTGTCATCTTTGCAAGCTTTTTCTTCTGGATTATGCAATAAAATTGTGTTTTTTTATTGTATATTGCTATTGTGTTTGCAGTCAGAACTGAATTGCTTTAGTGCTCTGTGTGTTACCTAATGTGTAGCAGCTGCTTGCTACAAACGAACTAGAGTTTAAAAAAAAAGCTTTTTCCTCCTCAAGTCTGAGAAGAGAAGCTTTTCTTTTGCTCCTCAACTTAAATGTTGGGGGTGGGGGCAGATTAGGGATGGCCAGAATAGCTAGCTACACTTCTAAATAGAACAGAATGTTTTGCAGAAACTGAACTTTTTGAGCAATAACAAGTGGGTAACACTGTCAAGCCCCATGGCACAGAGTGATAAAGCCCTAAATATGCTCCAAACAACACACCTTCAGGTAGTGACATGGGTGCAGGAGGGACCATAGAGGGAAGGATGTGAGTGAGCAGCCAATGCCAGCTCATCCATCCTGGAAGGAGGGAGCAGCCTAATTTAGCTATAGTAGTAGTGCTAAGAGCCAAGTGGGCTCTGCATTGCAAGCGGTATGCCACTTGGGTGGGAGGTTACTCATGAACACAAGTGTGCATGCACCTACTGAAGGCAGGATTGTGGAACATGCAAGGCTGCCATGGGGTGGTGGTTTACAGCAAACTACCTAGTAGCAATATGATATTACACCACACATCTTGATCTCTTCACTGGTCCTAGATATGGGCCAGTTGAGCCCAGGAGAGGCTAAGGTGGGTCCAGTAGACCAGCTGGATTAAGGGAAGAGCTGAGAAGTAGGAAACTCTAATGTCTGGCATTACTGACTAGTTGCAATTCTCAATGATTTACCAGAAAGTCAAATATTTTGCAAGCAAGAGAGCAAAAATGTGAGGCAAAATATGGGACACTATGCAAAATTAGAGACAATTGATAGCTATTCCTGGCTTGCACAGCCATCACAAAGGACCAATAGCTTCTATATGTGGCCATTCATAGTCATTTTCTTTAGCTCACTGGTCCCCCACAGAAAGGTCTGTGGGAAGGTAAGTTCATCTCATGAGATTTCTTGGGACAGGTCTGGATGCAACTTTTCGAAAACGCTGTGGAGTTTATCCTGTTTTCAGAAAGTCGTTAGGATTTTACTCATGCCTTTTTCTGGTCCTCAGAGATCTTGATCTGGAGCTTAGCAAGCTTAGCTAGCACATTCATTGTGTTTGGTTAACGATGGTCAGCATTAGAGGCTCATGTCCTCTTTCCTGTCGACACCAGTATGCTGTTGCTGGAGAAGATATTGGCACCTCATTCTCTGGGGACCACTCAAGAAATTCATCTAGCTAATGTTAGATGGGCATCATTTCCAAAGCAAAGTGCTATCCTTTTGGCCATTAACAGCAGACAAAATCTTTATCAAGGTGTAGACTGTGGAGGAAGAAGTCTTGCAGGTGAAAGCTCTGCATGTGTGTTTTTATCTGGACAACTGGTTCCTGGTCATTGTGTCTAGGGGCTTTCAAGAAATATCCTTTCATTTGATGGTCCAGAAGTTTCTGTCACTCAGGATCACCATAAAATAGAGAAAATCCTACTTAAGTCCTGCTCAGAGGAAGTCTTTTTAGGCATGGAGTTGGTCACTGTCGAATGTTAGTTATTCCTGCTCTCGGATAAGGAATGGTCTTGACTGGCGGGGTGAGGACACATTGCAGGACCCCAGCCTTTGACCTGATATGCCATTCAGAAATGAAGTTTAAGTTAGCTGTACAAGGTGGATATTGCAATGGATTGTGAAGTGGCAGTAGTTTCAGAGCCACTGTATACTTACAGACCCTCTTTTTGAGTCAGACGTGTTGCTGTATCCTTGAGTGGCAGACATTCCCCACAAGTCTTCTGGTGTTTTTTTTTTCCTGCATCCAGGGTTCACATACAGATGCATTACTCTGTAATACTTGCAGACTGAGGAGATGAACTGACCTCCAGCACATTGCAAGGCATGTATTACCCCCTGGAAAGGAGGTCCATATCAACAAGTTGGAACTACAAACAATATTTCTGGCTGTGATGTCATTGCAGACTAATCTGGTATCTTTGATTTCTCCTCGCCTGTAAAGAGACAGGCAGTCTGTTGTGAAGTATATCAGCAAGCAATGAAACACACATTCATACCTCAGGTACCTGACAATGATGTTTGTCTGTCAGGAGGACATAAAGAATGGCAGCACTCTCTCCGGAGTTCACATTCCTGATGAAGTGAATAAGTTCACAGAATCACTGAGATGCTCTTTCAGTCCTTTTCTGAAGCTGCAGATCCAAAGTCCATAGCTAGTTAGGGTCTTCTGGAAGTGAGAAACTGTGGTAACCAGTATACTTGTCACTTACACTAATTTGCACCCCCTTCATTCTGCTTACTACAGCAGGGCAAAGTGAAGGCAGCAGTAGATGCACACCCTATTCCATGGCATGAGAAATTCATGTATATACAACCACAAAATGCCAGTGAAACCAAACAGCTAACTTCACAAGACACCAAGAATTTAAACCACCACTTTTTTAATAAAACACACAGACCTCTTAGCGCCTTGGCATACATCCTTTACAGAGTAAAAAAAAAATTGCTTTATTCTTGGACTGTGGATTTGCCATGAGAGATTCATGCATGGAATTCCTTAGTTCCCAATAGTTCCATGTCCCATCAGAAAGTTCAGAGAAGAAAGATCAGATATTTTCCTTTCTCCTTAGAGGACAATAATGACATGTTTTTCAGGGATATGTATCCCACATCTGATATAAGCGTCACTCTTAGTCATAGACAAGGATGTCCACCACTACTGGAGTGACAACTCATTCTTCCTCAGAACTTGCATTCTGCTATTTATACCCTGATATCATTAGCTCTGTAGGATAGATCTTCAAAGGTTATTGAGGATGCTAGTAGGCCTTCCACTCTAATGGTCAATGCCTTCAAGTGGAAACCGCAATCTGTCTGGCCACAGCAGTACCCTGTACCACTCCAGTCAGCGAGTTTATAACTAATTTGACTTATATCAGATACCTATATGATTTGGGCCCACAGGTAAAGTGCATGTTTTATCTATTTCTCTGCATTATGAACATCTGTAAGGCAGCATTTTGGTGCAGCACAAGCTGGTTGAGCAGTTCCTTAAAGGAGTGCTGCATCTCTCTCCTTTCTATCCTCCTTTAAACAGACCCCACCTTCCATGGGATTTGAACTTCATGGCTGTCAGGTTTGCAAGTTCAGCAGCAGTGAATTTTACCTCTATGAAAATGTTCTTTCTAGTAGTCATTACTTTTGTACACAATATCTTTAAGCATAAGGCCATAATATGTAGGAAACTACATTTGGTCATTCATAAGAGTCAGATGTTACTTAAAATAAACCCATGTCTCCCCCAAAGGTGGTTTTAGGACTGTTTAGACCTAGTTAATTTATTAGCCTGTTTTCTTTATGGCAGCAGAAACCAGGGGAAAAGAGGAACATTGGCACCCTAACTGTGCACTGTTAGTTTAGGTAGATACCCTAAATGGATGTGTAATTTTTAAGAAGTCACATAAGATGCTTATCTTCTTTGGCTCACAACTGCCATACAGACAACTCCCTAGTAACTCTCCAGCTGTAACATCTTATGCCATCAGGCAACAAACCACTCACTGACTAATGCTGCAATCAAATCACACCCTAGTAGAGGAGTACCTTATAAGTTAATAGGCTCATGGGATCATAGCAGATTACTAGGCTATCGACCCGGAGGTCATTTTAATCCTAGCCGTTTCATCCCAGTGTAATACCATAGAAATGGTAGTCAATACCCAAGATTGCATTTAATGATGACTGCCCATGTCCAGGAGGGTTTTGGGCTCTATCCCTAATAAGAATTTATGGTACCCCATCCACTCATTCAGTTTCCTCTTGAACAGTATCCTAGAGGTGCTTTGTTTCACATGAATTGGTAGCCTGTACCAAAGATGCAGCAGTCTCTGGGACATACATCTGTCCCTCCAGCATAACCTGTTTAATTCGTGGGCCATATTTAGGTCCCTGGAACAGGAAGCTCTAGTACCATTTGATTTATGGATATGCAGCAAATTCATTAGTTTTGGGTCTTGTATTGCTCTGTAGGCCAGGCATAAGTCTCCCCTAAGAAGTTTATACAATATGGAGTATAGTGACAGGGCCTTTAGTCTTTCTGTGTTAGGCACATGCTGGAGCCCCTTGATCTTCTTTGTTAGAAACCTCTGAGATTTCTCTAATTGCTGCAAGTGCTTAGTACAGTACATGCCAAATGGGGTGTTATACTCAATTATGGGCCAGATAAGTGCTGAGAATAGGGGGGTTGTAACTTCTTTTGCGCTTGAGGCAATGCCTTTACTAATCAAGTGTGCTATGTAGAAAGCTTTCCTTACTACAGTAGATACATGGTGGTTGAATTTAAGGTCACAGTCAACTTGTGATCCCAGGTCCCTTACCATTTCATGGGTACTTATAGGTTCACAGGTTCATAGGTAGGTACTAGGCTATCGGCCCAGGGGTCTGCGTAAGCCTAGCCAACAAGGTTCCCTGGCTTACGCTACCCAAGAATGTTATTTTCCTGTGCCACTGTCGAGCAGAGACACAGAAGTGATCCCCGGGGTGTATTTCCTGTTTCCCATACACTCATCAAGATTTTTCTTGAAGAGTGCCAATGAAGAACTTTGCTTGACATAGATGGGTAGCCTGTTCCAGAGTATGGGAAGTCTCTGGGACAGGAATCTATCCCTCCAGCATGTCCTGTTTATTGTGGTGACAAGGTTTAGGTCCCTAGAGCGTGTAGCTCAGAGGGATTGGGATTTCTTTAGGTGTAGCATGTCCAACAGCTCTGGGTTTGACATAAATTTATATGTTAGGCAGAGATCACCTCGGAGTAGGCGATATGCTATGGAGTAAAGCTGGAGTTTTTTGAGGCGGTCAGTGTAGGGCATTTGTTTGAGGCCAGTAATCCTCTTTGTGAGGTACTTCTGTGGCCTTTCCAGCTGTTGCAGATGTCTTGTGAGGTACATTCCAAAAGGGGCATTGTACTCTATAATGGGTCTAATGAGTGTCGAGTAGAGGGGAACAATGACCTCTTTTTTCCCTGGATGAGAACCCTTTTATGATGAGGTGTGCCACATAGAAGGACTTCCTGACTACTGTGGCAATGTGACTATCAAAGGAGAGACTACTGTCCACCTGGGTCCCAAGGTCTCTTATCACGCATTCGGTGTTAAGTAGATTGCTGCCTATGTGGTAGTTCATGGGTACAGAGTTTTTACCAAAGGAGATGACACTGCACTTTTTGGCATTGAGCTTGAGGCCATGGCTCTGACACGAGGCATCTGTCTCAGCGAGGCCCTTCTGTAGGATGTCCACATCATTTGGGGTTTTGACTATGGCTCCTAATTTGCAGTCATCTATGAACTTCGTTAGCCAGAGGCCTTCTGTGTTAGCCTGTACTTCAGAGAAGTAGATACCAAACAGGAGAGGTCCCAGGACGGAACCCTATGGTACTCCACTTGTCACTGCTTTGAGGTCAGATTTGGAGTCTGCAACTTTTACAGTGTGGGTTCTGTTAGTGAGCCAGTTGGCAACCCATCTTGTGAAGCATGGATTTATACCTAGTTTAGTGAGTTTAGCTATAATTCCTGAATGGGGGATGGTGTTGAAAGCCTTGGCGAGGTCAAGATAGGCTGTGTGAACCACCTTACCCTCATCTACGGCTTTGGTGACTGTCTCAAAGAAGCTGATCAGGTTCAGGAGGCATGATCTGCCTTTCACAAACCCGAACTGGGTGGGATCCAGAGTTTGGAGGTTACCAATGTCTTTGTTTATGAGTTCCATGATGATACGTTCCATGGCCTTGCAGACCAGGCTCGTCAGGCTAATAGGTCGATAGTTCCCGGGATCAGTGGTGGCTCCCCCTTTGTGGAGTGGGATAACTGTTGCTGTGCGCCATTCAGTGGGCACAAAGTCTGATGCGAGGCTATTATTCAACATGGTGCTTAAGTGGGGAGCCAGTTCATTCTGAAGTTCGTGTAAAATGCAGCCTGGGATGTTGTCCGGACACATGGATGCTGTGTTTTTGGCTTTAGAAAGTGCAGCTTTTACCTGTGTAGTTGTGATTACAGGGACTCGGTATTCTTCCTGTATAGATATGAGCCCTTTAGGTGGTGAGAGGGGGGGTAAAGTTAGCACTAAACCTATCTGCCAGGATGTTGGCAATATCAGTTGGTTCTGTAATTTTCTTGCATTTGTGCTGTAACTCAGAGCAGATCTGGGTGTTGCTATCGAGATTCTTTACATAGCTATAGAATGCTTTGAGGCTGTCCTTGGAATTAGTGGTGATTTTGTTTTCGTAGCTAGCTTTGGAGGATCTTATAAGGGATCTCAGCTTCTTACTGAGGCTGACCAGGGAGCTCCTCCACTCATGGGATTTTACTCTCTTTTACAACAGTTTCTTCCTTCTGTTGTAAAGTTTCTTTATGGCAGGGGACCACCAGATTGGCTTCCTTTTTTTGGAGGATAGCGTCTTGGTTCTCTTTGGAATAGCACCAAAACCAAAAAATGGAAAGTGCTTCTTGTAAACTAATAACAAAAATAAAAGCACAAAGGTCCCACCAGTTCTAAAACTCAACAAGTTGTTAATAAACGCACAAACAAACATTAACGCTGACAGATTCAATGTTATGTTTTCGTCCAACAACTTCCTCAGATAAATGTTCTCTCCATACCAACACTTTTAAATAGTTAGCAATTAGTCTGTGACCAATAAGAACAGAGTTGATGTAATATGTAATACAGTTAATGAGTACTTCAAACCTTTTAACAAAACCATTCTATCCACTGAAATACACAATTCCTAAAATACATAAAATTTATACAATATGTGTATTGCTAGACTTTTAATTTAATAATCCAGTTAAATATTCTATTTAATTTATTAATTTAAAATTAAAATGTATAATAAGTGAAATAACTACAAAAATTAAAAAAAAATTCTAAAAGTTCATAGCTCCATCTAGTGGACAATCATAAGAACATAATCCTTTTGTTGAATACACATTTTTTCTTGTTAACCATAGATGAATAACTTATTACAGTTCATGAATACATTGAAAACTTTATTTTATTGTAAAGTCCAACCTTCATGTTCCTTTTGTGTTAATAATCAATGGTCTATAATTTGGCAGATCTGAGCTTTAACACTGGGGTGAGTGAAATCATGTTGTTTAGACCAGGGTATCTACAAGCTTCTAACACTATTTGCCAGGAGAGTTCCCTGTATTCCACTTTTGTTTCCTACAGTCCAACCCTTGGATCAATGGCTACTGTTTCAAGTACGAAAGAAACAAATTCAGCCTCTGTACATAGACAAGTGTGTTTGTACAGGGCGTTATTCTCGTGCTTCATCCTTATATCGTAGAGGTGTTCATACAATCTTTGTTTGAGCTTTCTCTCACTTTTGCCTACATAAAATGAGTCACAGCTCTTACATAGGGCCAAATATATAATTCCCTTCGTGTTGCAATTTGACAAATGTGTTCACATTAATTTTCCTGTTTCTTGCTTTTAAATACAAAACATCCCCTGTCAAAAGGTGGGAACAATAATTGCAGTTCTCACATTTGAATATACCTTTTTTACTCCTCATATTTTGTTCCAAGTTTCATCTATAGGCATCCCTTTCTAATAAACTTTTAATGTTATTACCTCTCCGGTATGTATATTTCAGCTCATTATCAAAAATGTAATTCAAGTCTGATACTTTTGCAAAGTTCTTCCATTCTTTGTCTATAATTTTCCTGACCAGTCCTGCCTCACTATCATATGTAATCACAATACCTGAACTATAATGATCGTTCATGTTTGTGTTTGCCTCTTCCAAATTTCTCTTTAAGTTGACTAATAAGAAGTTATGTTCTTACCATAACGTTCCATGTTAGTTGTCTTCTTCTCGCCTTCTTTCTTGCTGGATGGGTTCGGAGCCGATCCTTGGCTCAGACTCGGCCTATACTATAGCTCAAGAGCTATTTTTACCGGCTCGAGGCAGCCCTATAACCCACAATACCATGCGCTAACTCCCCAGATCTCGTTTGGAAGCTAAGACATAGTATAAATATATTATTATAATCCTCATTTGCAAGTACGGACTCCCTACTAGTAACACTAAGGGTATGGGGAAACCGTAACATGTTGTAGCTCCAGAAATGGAAGGACTCAGAGACCTCAAGTCTGTCCAGGCTAGGGGGCAGGAGGGAGGGACGCAAGAAAGAAGGCAAGAAGAAGACAACTAACATGGAACGTTATGGTAAGAACATAACTTCTTAATGTTAAGTTGTCATTCTTGCCTTCATTCTTGCTGGATGGGACAGCGTCCCTAGCACCTTAGTCCTGGGTGTCTCAATGGAACAGACTCCTGAGTACAGTGGAACCAAAGTCAGTTCTATTTCTGGAGGATATATCAAGTTTGTAATGGGCAATAAAGGTATGTTTGGAAGCCCATGTAGCTGCTGCACATATAGCATCTAAAGGTAACCTTGCTTGAAAGGCCGTTGATGTTTATAGTGCCCTGGTTGAATGAGCCTTAGGCTTAGACGGAAGTTGCCTGTGTCTCAACTCATAGACAAAGGTAATAATAGATGTCAACCATCTGGAAAGAGTAACCTTTGATACTGGAAGCCCTTTCTTTCCTGCAGCATAAGAGAGAAAGAGTTGGTCTGACTTTCTGAGTTGTTTTGTCCTGTCTAGATAATACCGGAGTTGGTGATGAACATCCAATGAATGTAGTTTCTGTTCAGCCCTGTTGGAATAGTCTGGGAAGAAGACAGGCAAGTCAATGGAGTGGTTTAGATTTGCTTCAGAGGACACTTTTGGTAGGAAGGAAGGGTTTGTTCTGAGAGTTACCCTGTCTTTGTGAAAGACCAAATAAGGGGACGGACAGACAAGGCTTGAAGTTCCGATACCCTTCTGGCGGATGTTATGGCTACTAAAAACAGAGTTTTCCAAGAAAGAAGCTTGAGGGAGCAAGAAGCTGCAGGTTCAAAAGGAGGCAGAATCAATGAGGTTAGAAGTAAATTCAAATCCCATTGTGGGGGCGGATCCTTAACTGGAGGTCTAAGCAAAAAGATGCCCTTGAGAAAGGCTTTACAGAGTTTGTGGGACATAATATTTGCTTCTGAGAGCCCCACATGAAAATTAGCAATGGCCGCTAATTGTACCCTGATAGTGGCTGACGATGACCCTGAATGAAAGAGTTCCGCCAGAAAGTCTAGAACCTTATGAATGGGTGCATGGAAAGGATCTAAGGACCTAGTTTGTGCCCAGTGCGAAAAACGCTTCCATTTACTCGCATACGTCTTCCTAGTACTGGACTTATGGGAAGCCAGAATGATATCACGAACAGGAGGAGAAATAAGGGGAAGCCTGGCTAAGGCTGGAAGTGGAGCAACCAAGCTGTGAGGTTGAGGGAATGAAGAGACTGATGCAGCTTGCCCGTGAGATGGGTCAACAGATCCGGAAGGGGTTCCAGATGCCAAGGCAGTTCAGTAGGTAACTGTGCAGGAACGGAAACCATACTTGTCGAGGCCAAAACGGGGCAATGAGGATCATTTTGGATCTCAATGCGGTTGCTTTCTGAATTAATTGTGGGATCAATGGTAAGGGAGGAAAGGCATATAGAAGACCCCGGGGCCAATCGTGAACAAGAGCGTCTCTGGGGGGATGGCCTGGTAGAGGAAAGAGTGTGAAGAAGTCGAGGCACTTGCTGTTTTGAGGAGTTGCGAAAAGATCGCAGCAAGGCTGGCCCCACTTCTGAAATATTCTGTCTGCTACCGCTTGATTTAGAGACCACTCATGAGGCATGAGGATAGTTCTGCTCAATCTGTCCGCTATGACGTTGGACTTCCCGGGGATGTGCGTTGCTATCAGAAACCGTTGAGAGGAAATCGCCCATTGCCAAAGTCTGAGTGCTTCTCGACATAGGGGGTAGGACTTTGTTCCACCCTGCTTGTTTATGTACCACACCACAGACATATTGTCCGTTTGAATTGCTATAGTCCCTGTGGGAAGAGAGCTCTGAAGGGCTTGCAACGTCAAAAGCACCGCCCTCATCTCCAGGACATTTATGTGCAGGTGGCATTCTGATTGTTGCCATGTGCCCTGGACCGTCCTGCCCTGATAATGCCCCCCCACCCGATCAGGGAGGCATCCGTTGTCACCGTGGCAACTGGGGGGGGAGAACAAAGGGTCTGCCCTGAAAAAGCTGAGGGGAAACCATCCACCAGGAGAGATGATTCTTGCAAGATGGGGTTATCAAAATGTTGTGAGTCATTGGTAGCTGTTGAAAGGACCACTGAGAAAACAGCATCCACTGAAGGAGCCTCATGTGGAAGCAGGCTAATGGGAGTAGAAGGATCGCCACTGCCATGAGGCCTAACGCTTTCAATACTAGCTTGACTTGAACTCTGTTGGGCTGAAACAGGGACTGAACATTCAGCCTTATGTCTGTCACTCTCTGAGGTGGTAATGTTGCAGACATTTCTGTGGTGTTTAATACGGCACCTATAAAGTTTATACATTGACAAGGCGACAAGGAGGACTTTGCAAAATTTATAGAAATACCTAGACTGTTGCAAAGTTGAATAGTGTAATCCCTGGCCATTATAAGATACTGCTTGGTGGTAGTGGAAATGAGCCAGTCGTCTAGATATGGAAACACCTAGAATCCTTTTTGTCTCAGGTGAGCCATGACCACTGCCAAGCATTTGGTGAACACCCGGGGGGCTGTGGTGAGACCAAAGGGCAGGGTTCTGAACTGATAATGACTGGCTCCCAGCCGGAAGCGGAGAAACCTCCTGGAGCGCCTGTGTATCTTTATATGATAGTACGCGTCCTGGAGGTCTAAGGAGCACATCCAGTTGTCTCTGCCCAAAAAGGGTAGAATGGACTGCAGTGTTACCATCCAAAATTTTGTCTTTTGTACAGAGTTGTTCAATCTGCTGAGGTCCAAAATGGGTCTCCAGTCTCCAGTCTTTTTTGGTACCAAAAAGAATCTGGAGTAGATTCCGGATCCTAGCTGATCTGCTGGGACTGCCTGGATGACTCTTTTTTCTAACAGCTTTTTTATTTCTAGCTGAGCCTGACCCCTTTGTGTGGGTGGTACATCTGGTAGGGGTCTTGGCGGTTGTACCGGAGGGGAAGTGAAGGGAATTTTGTAACCCTCAGATATGATCTTCTGTACCCATGTGTCTTGGGAGAGGGATTGCCTTGCCAAGCTTCCGGGTACAGAGATAATCTTCCCCCGACTGCCTCCGAAGGCAGACAGTCGGGCAGCTTCTCAGGGATGCTGAAAGGGTTGGTCAGGGAAAGATTCCCTGGAACCCTGGTTCTGTGGACCCCCTCTGCCCCTGGGGCGGCGTCTGTTATTATTCCCCCCTCTGCCTCTAGGGGGAAATTCACCACGTGCGGCAGGCGCGACTCCCTGTGGTTTGCGGAACCACATCTTTCCACCCCTCTGTCCCTTAGGATAAGGTCTAGAAGGTGTGGAAAAATGGACTCCTACAGCAGAGAGAGTCTTACCATCTTGCTCGCATCTGGTGATGGTATTCTTCACCTGAGGTCCAAACAATTCTGAACCATCAAAGGGTGTGTTGGTGAAGGACGCCTTGAAGGGATCGGCAAACTTACAGAGTCGCATCCAAGCGTGATGTCTCAACGCAACACCTGTGCCAGTGGCCCTACTCGCTCCATCGGCTGCGTAAGAGATAAGCCGCATGGAGGAGTTAACAATGGAGTTCAGGGTGGCCAGCTGGGAGTTTATCTTGTCCTGATACCCCGCAGCAGAAGGATCCTGTACCGTTTCACCCAGCTCTTTGAGCAAGTCTCTCTGAAGGTGGGTGAAATGACATAAATAGTTCAGTGATAGCATAGTAAAGGTCGCTGAAGCAAATGTCCGCTTGCCGTACCTGTCCATGGTCCTGGACTCTTTGTTAGGAGGATGAACAGGTACAGAAGGATCAGCCAATTCCTTTTTAGTGGCTGCTGCTACCACCATAGCATCAACTGAAACGCCTTTGGTGAGAAAGGATTTGTCCTCTGGTGCAGAAATAAATTTAGAAGGCCTCCTAGAGGTAGGTTCCATTGAATAAGGAGCTGCCCACGCCTTTCTAGCCACTAGCTCCATTAGTGGGTCAAAAGGGGGAGACACCCAGGAGGTGGAAGCGCGAGATCCAAAAACGTCAAGGTAAACCGACTCGTCCTCGGAAGGTTTGAGAGTGGACCAATTTCCCCTCTGTTTTAGGATCTCTAGGATGTCTGAAAAAGAGACATCCTCAGAGGGAGATCTGGGGGAACCCTCCGACTCATCCAAGTCGGTGTCCGACATGACAGACTCGGGGGAGTCTATGTGCTTCCTCTTGCACTTTCTTTTCCTAGGGGGTTCCCCTGAAACTTCAGGGGAGCCCTCAGAAGAGGAGGAGACACCCAAGGTGGGTACCCTACGTTTTGGATCTCTGCTGTCAGATGTAGGAGGATGGCCAGAGACCGTAACAGGCACTGTAGAGGGAGGAGCTGCAGAACTTAACCTTGGAGTGGACACTGGGTCCAGCACGCTCCTCATCACCTCAAAGGCTCCCCTATCAGATACCAAAGGTAATCCCGGCTCCGAAGAGACCGGAACCGCCCCCGGCACCAACAGAGAAGGCTCCGAGAATGATGTCGGGGCCGAACTAACCAGAGCCGAAGCTCCGAGAGGGAGAGCGGGGTCAGACAAGGGTCCGATGCCACTCGCCCCCTCGGAGCCGACAATAGAGTCCTGGCGCCCGGACCTCTCCATGGACGGAACCAATGAAGAGGTCGGAGCCAACGACACCGGAGCCGAAGGTGGGAGTATTGGCTCCGACGTGGGTAAGGTTACGGTTCTGACAAACTCCGGCTCCGAACTCGAGAGGTGAGTCGGAGGAGGAATCGATAGCAGTACCAAAGGAGCCACAGTCTGGTGAGATGGGCTCTGGAGCATTTGGGCTAGTGCCTGAGATTTTATGAGCCTACTGACCACCCTCTCAATGTCGTGGTCGGAGAGCCTGGATGACCTAGATGAGTGAGTCCTATGACTCCGCTCCGATAGGAGAGGGGATCTCGGAGCCGATCGGACGGAATCTAGCGAGGGGGACCTAGAGTGCTTGCGCGCTGGGGTCAGCTCCAATGCTGGTTTCGGAGTGGATACCACTTTGCCCGCCTTGGATCCGGATGGAACCGATGTCGGAGCCATCTCGATAACTCCAGCCCTCGACTCAGAAGCTGGAGCCGAGGGTTTGGCGGTTTTTTGAAGACTTCCCCGAGCCAGACATGGACGGGGAGTCATCAGGCTTTAACAAGCCCCTTAGGATGAGCTTATTACGCCTCTCCTGCAGGACTCTTGAACTAAACCCATGATAGACGGAACAAGAGTCCTGCAGGTGTAAAGGCCCCAAGCAATAGACACAAGAAGTGTGACCGTCTGTCAGAGACATTTTCTGACAGCACGAGTCACACTTCTTGAATCCCGAGACCTTAGTGTCTTTGGACATAGTCCTAACCACAGTAAACACAGTCAGTCCACACACACACTCAACTTAAAAGTTAGAAAAGTTAAGGGAACTGACTAAAAACCCCCACACACAGACACTGTAAGGGGTGGGGAAACTAAGGTAAAGCCCGTAGGCCCAAAGATAAAAATTAACTAAAGAAGGGAGGAAGGGCTACAAAAGGGGTGTATGAATAAGGCAATTAGTAGGGACCTAAATAAGGGTAACTAACTGGAAAAACTACCTGAAAATTTAGTTTAATAGAATAAATCTCTTTACTGACCTGAGCCAGTAAAAAAAGACAACCTCGCAGCGAAGCGGCAAACGAGATCTGGGGAGTTAGCGCATGGTATTGTGGGTTATAGGGCTGCCTCGAGCCGGTAAATATAGCTCTCGAGCTATAGTATAGGCCGAGTCAGAGCCGAGGATCGGCTCCGAACCCATCCAGCAAGAATGAAGGCGAGAATGACAACTTAACATTTGAGGTTTCCCTAGTATAGGGGCAAATCTAGTTTTCCTTCCTATCAATATTTCTTTATATATTTGATCAAAAAGTTCTAAAGGATAACCTCTATCAACAAACAACCCCTTTAAAATCTCACATTCTCCATAAAAAATCTTGTCCTCAGAGGTCATTCTGCTTGCCCGCACAAGTTGACCCTTTATAACACCCCTCTTTTGGTGTGCTGGATGGGTGCTTGTATAGTGTAAGAATTCGAAAAATCAAAAAATTGTTGAGTTTTAGAACCGGTGGGACCTTTGTGCTTTTATCTTTGTTATTAGTTTACAAGAAGCACTTTCCAATTTTTGGCACTTTTCGGAATGGATTCTTAACCAGGAACATCACTCGACAGTTTTAATAAAGGAACTGAAGTGGGGGAGCTTCGGAAGCTCATTGGACAATTAACCCAGTTGGTGGGACTCCTAACGCCTATCAGCCAATCGATGGTTTTGTTGGCCTCGTTACTACCTTTGCCTGGTAACCAGGAAGCAAGAAGGTGTTCAGCTTCAAATGAAGGAACTGCCAAGAGTGAACGTGGAGAAAATAATGTTGTACCTAGTACGAGTACAGCAAATAGAGTGAGTTTGGAAGGTTTTCCACAAATTTTGTTTGAAAATGATGGAGAGAGGCATTTATTAGGCGTCCCATGTTAACCATGGAGTTACTGATGTTCACGTTGAAACGGACACTACAACAAGGTTGCCAGGTACTAAACGGCAATTAAAAGATGTACTTAATGTGAAATTTGACTTAAAACAGAAAACGCAACTTGTTAATTCAAATGGGACTTATGCTAGTATGCTGGCTGACTTGGACTATTTATTATATAAATACAAAATGTTAGAAATGGATAATTCATATTTAAATCATTGCCGGCATCTTAATATAGTACCAAAGGGTCTTAGGGTCTGTAAATACCCTAACAATGTGAATGATGGTTCTGATTTTCACCAAGAGTTGATTGTAGCATTTGAAAGATGTGAGTTCGATATAATGAGGGCCATTGTAAAGAACAATTAAAAATAAATGGAAAAATTATATGTTATGGTGGAGCGTGTTAACACTAACATTATTAATGATTTAATGTTTACCATTGATAATGAGAAAGTAAAATATCATGACTTGTTGAAGAAAATTGAGAATAAATGTGCTGAAGTCCAGGTTAGAAAAGTTAAGAAGATTGAAATAGATTTGAATGACTATAAAGCACATATACATTATCCCAAACCCAAATACTGGACTAGAAATAGTTACAATAATGAGGAACAAAACAAAAGTTGGGAAAACAGAGAAAGGGATGATTATGGCTTTAATGGAAACAGTCATGATTCTTCTGAATTCCCCCCTCTCCGTAGATCTGAAAGGCTAATGCAAAAAGACCCTGTAAATTATGGTTCAAAAAACTACAAAAGGAAGGGGTGGGTACCACAGGCAAGGAAACAACAAGCCTGAAATTAACCGACATCATTACTAAGGAAGGTTTTAAATTTTCTTACAATGGTTTTAATATTTTTAATTATTCAAGTTTGACAGTGACTAAACCTTTTTTTTTAACTATTTTCGAAAGGCTTTAGTTTTATTCCTAGACTAAAAACTGACATTTTTAAGTTACTAGTGGACATAAAACTTTTTGTTAGGACAAAGAATTTGGAGTTGTACTTTAATGGTAAAAAAAACAATACCAATGAAGGTAAGCTAGCACGAAGATGTATTTTCAATCCACCTTTACACCCGCAGTTAAGGAACTTTGAATTGGCGGTGGAAAATGAGTTGAGGAAAACCTTGAAACATCATAATGTACAGCCTAACATGACCCCTGCAGAAAGAGAAATTTTAAATACAGTTAGTGGCAATAGAAATTTGAAGGTTATGAAATCTGACAAAGGTGGGGGGGGTGGTGCTCATGGACTATATCATTTATGAAGGTAAAATGCTGAATATTTTAAGTGACTCAAAAAAATATGTTAGAATATCAATCAACAAAGTCAATATAGCATATAAGAAAATATATGTAATTTTAAATGACCTGTTGATGGACGGACTAAAAGATAGGGAAACGTACAACTTTTTACACGTAGAAAAGCCTAAAGTACCATCAATATTCGGTATACCAAAGATACATAAAGATGTAAGTGACCCCCCTTTAAGGCCTATAGTTTCTGCAGAAGGGTCAGTAACGTCCCCTTTGGCAAAATACGTGGATAATAAGATTAAAAAAATGGTTATGGACAACACCAATATACTAAAGGATTCATGGGATTTTTTAAGAAGATTAGATAGTACACTTTACACAGAAAATTTAAGTTTTGCAACTTTGGATGTAATTGACTTGTTTACTTATATACCACATGACACGGGGTTAAGATGATTTGAAGAAATGTTGGTTGGATATAATGACATTTCTTTTAATGAATTTAGAACAGTTTTAGTTTTAATGGAAATAGTTTTAAAGAACAACTTCATATTTTGCGAGGGCAAATATTACAAGCAGCTAAGTGGGGTAGCAATGGCAGCGCATTGCGCCCCCACTTATGCAAACATTATACTGGCATATTGGGAAAACAAATATGTGGTAAATTCTGATTACAAATGTTTTTGGAATTTGTATGGCAGATTTTTAGACGATTTATGTTTTTTATGGACTGACAATGAAGATATATTTAGAAATTTTGTTGAATATATCAATGAGACTACTACGTTTTTAAAGTTTACACATGAATTTAGTTATGAACAGTTGAACTATTTGGATGTTAACATACAAAAATTCAATGGGGGCTTTACATCCAAAATATTTCGTAAGGATACCTTTTCAAATTCTTACTTACACTATACAAGCACCCATCCACCACACCGAAAGAGGGTTGTTATAAAGGGTCATCTTGTGCGGGCAAGCAGAATGAACTCTGAGGACAAGATTTTGTATGGAGAATATGGGATTTTAAAGGGGTTGTTTGTTGATAGAGGTTATACTTTAGAACTTTTTGATTAAATATATTCCACATTCCACTATGCCTACAAAATCCTCATTCATCTCCTTATTTCTACTTCTCCTGACTCTATCATATCTTTACTACATCACCCAACCCTTAAACTTTCACCATGCTCAACCTCTCCACACTACTAACCACCTTAACTCTACTCTACCAGACTCACATACTCCTATTTCTCCTCATCTATATCCTATAAATAACCTCCTACTCTTCCCATACATTACCCTCCAAAAACATTTTTCCCCCATTGTTACTATCAAACTCCTTAAATCCACAATAGAATCCAATCACAAACTGTCCATCGACCTCTCTAAGCCACTCTTATATCTAATTTCTACTCTACTATCCGGTGATATCCATCCCAACCCTGGCCCCTCCACAGTTTCCTCTACAGATAAGTCGATCCTATTTACTTCTTTTAACTCCCAAAGCATAGTAAACAAAGTTCCACACCTTCATGCCTGGCTTGTTCATAATAAACCAGATATCCTAACAATCTCGGAAACTTGGTTAAAACCCTATATAAAAGACTCTGAAATAATTTCGCCAAACTATTCAATCATCAGAAAAGACAGGCCCCATAGAAAGTAGCTCTCCTATATTCATCCTCATTATCAGTTACCCCCTATAACAAACTCATTCCACAATTCAAAAATGCTGAACTACTCCTCACATCTCTCCAAATTAACTCACATAAACACATTTGTATAGCCTCACTCTATATAACCCCAGGAGAGAATATTTCTACACTTGAGGATATCCTTTCCTGGCTCTCTAACAACATTAGCAATGAAACAATAATACTTGGTGATATGAATATTAACTGGGCCTCCATTCAGTCCTCTAAAAACCCTCTTAATATCAACCTCTACAACTTTTCACAACTTATCAAATCCACAACATACCCTCTAAAACCCCTCTAATGGCAGTATTCTAGACTGGATTCTAGTCTCTCACCCCACTATTTCTCTGACAGTGGTACTCTACCTGATCCCCTTGGTGACCACATACCCATCTTCACACAGCGACTCCCATTACACCTGCACGTGCCCATAATTGTATTACTATCCAAGAAACCAAAAAAGTTTGATCCTACAAGCTTCTCAAACTCTCTAAAATCCATAAATTGGAACTGCCTAAAAACTTTATCTCTAGACAACTTCAACTCAATTTTCCTACAAATACTTGATTCTCATGCACCCTTAAGGTCTAAGAGAATTAAAACTAAAACAGCCCCTGGCTGTCCAAAAACACACTAGCATCCATAGAGACAAAGTCTGGGCATATTACCAGAAAACAAATCCCAAAAGAATATAAAACTCTCAAACAGGGTAAAACTTATAATTTCCGATCGACAAAGCTACTTCTCCACACTCCAAAATAGCAGCAAATCTAACCTCAGAAATTCTGGAAAGGTATCTCTACTCTTCTCAACCCTAGTAAACAAAACACCCCACCCCAGACCCAAACGCTGCTGACGTAGATCTGGCTACACAATTTAATTATTTCTGCATTGAATCCATTTGCAAATTAACATCATGCTTCTCTGACACCACTACACTCTCAAATATTCCCCACCCTCTCCCCAGTACTCCACCCAGCACAACCTCCACTCCCACATCTCCACTTACCAACTTTTCTCCCTCCACTTTTTCTCCTCCTCTAACTACTTCATCAACTGCATCTGCCCCTAACTCACGCCCCCCTGCACACTCTCCTCTTTCTCATTTAAACCTATACCCACTTCCACTATAAAGAAACTCCTTCTGAAACTGAAGCCATGTACTAATGCTCCTGATAACATCCCTTCCTACTTTCTTAGCATAGCTGCTGATGCACTTTCCTACCCTATTAGCATTTTAATTAACCGCTCTATCCTAGAAAGTACAGTACCCCAAATCTGGAAAAAAGCCTACATCATCCCTTTGCACAAAGGGGGTAACAATAACAATGTTATGCTATCCTATCTCCTATCTCTAAAATCTTAGAAAAATGTATTCATCTTCAACTCCTTCCTTACCCTCTAGAAAATCACCTACTAACTCCCACCCAACATGGTTTCAGACCTAATCACAGTACTATGACTGCCCTCCTCTCCTTCCTTCAAACTATTAACAAAGCACATGACTCTGGCCAAATTGTTTCTACCATACTACTTGACCTCTCTAAGGCCTTTGACACTATCTCTCATAACCTGCTACTAACCAAACTCTCAGGACTTAACCTATCTCCCTCCTCATTGAACTGGTTCTCCAACTACTTATCTAACAGATATCAAGTAGCCACTTCATCATTTCTCTTTAACATATTTATAAATGATTTCCACAACTCCATTCCTTTCTCAGACATCATCCAATACGCAGATGATTCCACTATTATATGCTCAGCCTCTTCTATCCCTCACTCCAAAACTGACCCAAGAAGCTTTCACAACCACTGAGCAGTGGATGAAAAGAAATCATCTTGCTCTAAATGCCTCTAAAACCAAATTAATGCTATTCTCCCCCTCTAAAACTGTCTCCTTCAACACAAACATTTTCACTATCACTAGTCAAAATAATTCACCTCTGGAACTAGTGTCAGAGACCAAAGCTACTCGGGGTCCAAATTGATAACCAACTCAAATTTAATTCTCACCTACAGCTAAATATCAAAAACCCACCAAAACTTGGTATGCTGTACCGCAAAATAAATACCTCACACCTGCTGCCAAAATCACTCTCTACTTCATTTCTCTTACCCTCCCTCCTTTATGGAGCCCCACTCCTAACTAATCTACAGTCCTCCCTAAAAACCCAACTTTCCTCTTGCTATAATAAAATCGCCAAGTTTGCTACCAACCACAAGTCCTCCTCACACCACTGTTCCTCTCTCCACATACTAAAATGGCTAGAGCTTCCTAACTATCTCTCATACACTCAACTAACTCTTGCTCATAAACTCATTTTCAACTCCTCTCTGCCCCTCCCTCTCATCAGCTTTCAAAATGCACCTTCCTGATAGAATATTGAGGTCCAACAATCAAAATCTATTAGAAATCTATAAACCCACTCGTCCCCCAGGGAAAAATCTTCTATCCTTTGTCCTTGCCCGCCTTTGGAACTCTCTACCATCATCCATCCCCACCCCCAACCACTTCATTTTTAAAAGATCTCTTCATTCCCACCAAGTATCCAAGTGGGAATGCTCTTGCTCCCATCCCTCATAGCTAATTTACTTGCAATTGCCATCTTCCTTCTTCACCTTGATTCCTCTTGCATCTTACCTGATTATTTACTCATAACTAATATACACTATCATTTCACTTTATAGGGAAAACTGCACTAGCCCTCACCTCAAAATACTTCCTTCATAAATTTCTGTTATTTCTCAGAAACTTGTTTCAGTATTTTGAATATGGTATAAACTCAAAATTTTCATGTATTATTCTTTATAATCTATAATCTATTAATTTTATCTAAACTTCTGTCATAGTTATTTCTTCTGTGTTTATTTGAAATTGTTTGCTGGTGTCAAAATACTTTGGATTATTATATTATATAATTTATAATGTGTTATAGTTTTTGTATAACTAGTATGAATCACGTTTTGTAACATACTTAGTTCTGGAGCTTTTCTCCCCAGGACTCCATTGAAAACGGGTTATTTGACCCAATGGACTATCCTGGTAAACCAACTGCAAATAAATAAATAAATAAATAAAATAAATAGAAGTATTGATAGGAAAGAAAACTAGATTTGCCCCTATACTAGGGAAACCTGAATTAGTCAACTTAAAGAGAAATTTGGAAGAGGCAAACACAAACATGAACGATCATTATAGTTCAGGTAGTGTGATTACATATGATGGTGAAGTAGGACTGGTCAGGAAAATTATAGACAAAGAATGGAAGAACTTTGCAAAAGTATCAGACTTGAATTACATTTTTGATAGTGAGCTGAAGTATACATACCGGAGAGGTAATAACAGTAAAAGTTTATTAGAAAGGGATGCCTATAGACGAAATTTGGAACAAAATATGAGGAGTAAAAAAGGTATGTTCAAATGTGGGAGCTGCAATTATTGTTCCCACCTTTTGACAGGGGATGTTTTGTATTTAAAAGCAAGAAACAGGAAAATTAATTTGAACACATTTGTCAATTGCAACATGAAGGGAATTATATATTTGGCCCTATGTAAGAGCTGTGACTCATTTTATGTAGGCAAAAGTGAAAGAAAGCTCAAACAAAGATTGTATGAACACCTCTATGATATAAGGATGAAGCACGAGAATAACACCCTGTACAAACACACTTGTGTATGTATAGAAGCGGAATTTGTTTTTTTCGTACTTGAAATAGTAGCCATTGATCCAAGGGGTGGACTGTGGGAAACAAGAGTGGAATACAGGGAACTCTACTGGCAAATAGTGTTAGAAACTTGTAGATACCCTGGTCTAAACGATATGATTTCACTCACCCCAGTGTTAAAGCTCAGATCTGCCAAATTATAGACCATTGATTATTAACCCAAAAGGAACATGAAGGTTGAACTTTACAATAAAATAAAGTTTTCAATGTATTCATGAACTGTAATAAGTTATTTATCTATGGTTAACAAGAAAAAATGCGTATTCAACAAAAGGATTATGTTCTTATGATTGTCCACTAGATGGAGCTATGACCTTTTAGATTTTTTTTTTAATTTTTGTAGTTATTTCACTTATTATACATTTTAATTTTAAATTAATAAATTAAATAAAATATTTTAACTGGATTATTAAATTAAAAATCTAGCAATACACAGATTGTATACATTTTATGTATTTTAGGAATTGGGTATTTCAGTGGATAGAATGTGGTTTTGTAAAAGGTTTTAAGTACTCATATTAACTGTATTACATATTACTTCAACTCTGTTCTTATTGGTCACAGACTAATTGCTAACTATTTAAAAGTGTTGGTTTGGAGAGAACATTTATCTGAGGAAATTGTTGGATGAAAACATAAATTGAATCTGTCAGCGTTAATGTTTGTTTGTGCGTTTATTTATCAAAAACTTGTTGAGTTTTAGAACCGGTGGGATCTTTGTGCTTTTATTTTTATCTGTTTGGAATAGCACGATCCATGCACTCATGTAAGTGCTTATAGAGTGCATTTGTGTAGGATTCAGCAGTTGTAACTGTATTGTCCATCTGCATGGGTGTCATGAAGTTCACCACTTCTGTCTTAAGAAGCATGAAGGTGGCTTTGGAAAATTTTTTTACTGTGGTTTCCTTAATGGGGGGTGGAGGCGGGATGTGGATATAAAGGGTGATTAGCTTATGGTCGGATCGGACCAATGAGGAGTTGACTTCAGGTGCAGAACACCAGTCACTCATGTTGGTAATGACTAGGTCTAGGATATTGTTGCTCCTGGTGGGGGTGTGGATAAGTTGATCCAGGGCATTGGAGTTTATGAATTCCAGAAGCATTGAGCTAAGGAGTTGGTACACAAGTAGTTTTCCCAGTTAATGGTGGGGTAGTTGAAGTCACCCATTATTAGGGTGTTTGGTTGAACCCTAATATTTTCCAGTATATCAAGAAAAGAGGAGTGGGAATCCTGGAGCATGGTGGGGGAACTGTAGCAAGCTACAATTTGGATTGCAGTTTTGCCCAGAGTTAGTTAGGGTATTGTTGTCGATTTGATAATGTGAGGAGACATTGTTTGTGCCAAAGGAAATGATGATGCATTTCTTTGTATTCAGTGGTCTGCATGAGACCCTCCTGGAGTATACTGACATCATTTGGGAATTCAATGATTGCACCTAGTTTGCAGTTGTCTGCAAACTTGGTTAGCCACAACCCCATAGTTATGACCTGAATTTCTGAGAAGTATATACCATACAGTAGGGGTCCAGCACTGACCCCTGTGGCACCCCACTGGTAACAGGTCTGCTGGTTGATATGACGTCACCCACTTTGACAGTGTGTGTCTGGTTTGTGAGCCAGTTGGCAACCCATCTTACAACGAAGGGTTTTACATTCAGTTTGCTAAGTTTATCGGTAATGCTTGAATGTGGGATTGTGCCGAAAGCCTTTGCCAGGTCGAGGTATGCTGTGTGCACAAATTTGCCATCATCAACAGCCTTGGTCACATTTTCAAAGAAATCCACCAGATTTAACAGGCAGGATCTGTTCTTCTCGAAACTGAATTGGGAAGGATCCAGGGTTTGGAGGTCACCTATGCCTTTATTTATGAGGTCCATAATGTTCCATTCCATGGCTTTACAGATGAGGCCGGTCAGGCTTATGGGTCTGTAATTCCCCAGTCTATTCCTAAGCCACCTTTGTGGAGGGAAATAATTGTTGCTGTTTTCCATTCCACAGCAACAAAGCCTATGGTTAGGCTATGACTGAAAAAAGTACTTGGTGGTTATGCTAATTCGTGTTGTAGCCTGTTTAGAAGACAGCCTGGGGTGCTGTCTGGTCCTATACAGGCTGTGGTTTGTTCCTTAGACAAGGTTTTGAGGACCTGTTCTTCAGATATGAAGGGTGGTGGGAGTTTGGGGGAAGGTTTGTTGTAAGTTAGGAGGGGAATAAGGAAGTGAAATTTTCACCAAACCTATCTACTAACAGGTTTACTATCTCTGTGGAGTCAGTGTGTGTGAGTGGGGGGGGGTTGGGGGTTGGGGTAAGGTTTGTTGTAAGTTAGGAGGGGAATAAGGAAGTGAAATTTTCACCAACCAAACACTGGAAAAAGTGCAGCAGGCAGACGAGGGAATACTCCAAACTATAAAATCACTCTGTTTAATAAAACATCCACGAAACAGCTCCACCAGCAAAACACAGCACAAGCATTAACGCAATTAATACAGCACTACGCGTTTTCATCCACAAACAGCTTGGACTTCATCAGATAAGCCATTAATTGCCTTAATTGCCTCTTAAATACTTAATAAAAAACCAAACTAACCAATAACAATCACAAAGAAAAATTCAAACACACAAATCAGGCTAATACATTAGGCTCATTAATATTAATTAGGACATATTGTTGAATTTCTATACATACACGTAATACAGATTGAATAAAAATTCAAGGGATTCACTTTCCACATTTAAATAAAATCATAATGTTAAAATGTTGAGAATTACATGGTATACAACCCTAACTAGTTAAAATCTAACCTATATCTAAATATTAAAAATATATATATAAATACCCATTATAAATATACATCAGTACATACTTGTCATTAAAATCAATGGATACAAGTGTAGTGGTGCCATCTATTGGCTGAATGCATAACAGCAATATTTCACATTCTAGCAGCTCTTAATTTTAGCAAAGGTAAAAGTGAAATATGTTCATTTAAACCAGGTGTTCTTGCTGCTTCCAAAGTAATCTGCCAGTATAATTCCTTGTATTCTAACAATTCTTCCCAAGGACCACCTCTTATATCCTTCTTAACCTGTTCTAAAACAAAGAAGAGGAATTTATACCCTTCACAAATCCTAGAATGCTTATATAAAGCATTGGTTTCTTTACCTTTTGAAATTTCGTACAGATGTTCATAAATACGTCTCCTCAAAACCCTCTGTTTTACCCACATAAAATGATTTACATTTTTGACATACTGCCAGGTAAATTAGTCCTTTTGTGTCACAACCAAAATTTCCCTGACTACTTATCCATTTATTTCTACTTTCTATATAGATCTCCCCTTCATTCATAATATATTCACATTGGTGGCATCTTCCACATTTAAAGGTGCCCATTTTCTTCCTTCCTCCCATGTGATATGCATTTTCACTATAGTTAGTATTTCCTAATTTATTACCCATCTCTAAATTTTTTTTCATGTTAAATGAATTTTTATATACTACCTTTGGTCTTAATTTGGATATTTCATCAATATCTGATAATATCACAAACCTATCCCATTCTCTCTGAAATATCTCTCTGACCCTAAAATTAGAAACATTGTATTCCAATAATAAGGCCTGTTGATAATCATTGGGGGGAATCATGTTGTCATCCTGTATGACAGATGGGGGTTCTAATACAATTCCCTTGATGGGTCTGAATTTAGAACTCCTACCTTCCTCCACTTCCTTCCTAATACTTTCAATAAACATACTAGGGTACCCCCTTTCCATAAACATCTTCT
This sequence comes from Protopterus annectens, assembly GCF_019279795.1. NCBI lineage: Eukaryota > Metazoa > Chordata > Ceratodontiformes > Protopteridae > Protopterus > Protopterus annectens. Next base: position 294,578,237 of record NC_056731.1, read on the forward strand.
CTAGAAGGGCACATTCATTGGTAAAATCTAACTCCAAACTAGCATGCGACTACCCCTCACAAACTGTCCTTTTACAATGTTCTTTTTACAATGTGAGGTGTGCGCACTATTAAAGTGAAGAAAGGAGTTACAGAAGGTAGATTTTCTATAAATTCTAGTTTCGAAATTGTTGTTCAGTTTATAGATTTCAACATCCAAATATTGTAACATATCAGTTGAAGTCTTGTATGTAAATTTAAGGAAGTTAGTAGTCATACTGATATACTCAAAAAATTCATTGAATTTATCATAACCTGCCGTCCAAAAGATAACAATGTCATCCAGAAAACGGCGGTATAATGTCCAGCAGTTATTAAATTTCGAATTTAAAATATAATTTTCCTCCCAATGTGCCAAAACTATATTAGCAAACGTGGGGGCACATGCTGCACCCATAGATACTCCTTGTATCTGTTGGAAATATTCCCCATTAAAAATCAAAAAATTATGCTTAAGGACCATGTCCATAAGCCCCATAATAACAACTTTCTCATGTTGGGGTAACTTGTTATCATGGAAAATCATGTCCTCAAACATACGTAACCCCATCTCATAGGGTATACAAGAAAAGAGATCTATAATATCTATAGTGACAAACATAAGGTCCTCAGAAAACAATTCAGGAGTAATAATCCTTAATAAATCCCATGAATCCTTTAAAATAAACTTATTTTGCTTACAAATATGCTTACTTTTCACATCTATATACTTTGCCAAGGGTAGTGTCTTTGACCCATCTGCTGACACGATAGGTCTAAGGGGGGGGGTCTTCAATATTTTTATGTATTTTAGGAATACCAAAAATAATTGGTATTCGGAGTTTAAGTACGTGCAAATACTCATAGGTTTTACTATCTATTAATTTTTCATATAGCATGTCTTTTAATAACATATCTATCTTATAGTATGCTACATTAACTTCATTCTTAGACACACAGGTGTATTTCACTTCATCCCTAAGGATTTCGTTCATTTTACCCTCATAAATAATATTTTCCATAATCACAACCCCCCCACCCTTATCAGGTTTCATAATTCTAACAACCGCATTAATTTTTAATGCGTTTAAAATCTCATTTTCAGTTTGACTAAGATTATATCTAAATGTTTTCTCATATTGTGCCTTCCTAACTTCATTCTCTAAAATAGTTTCCAAATTCTTGATCTGGGGATGCAGGGGTGGATTGTAAATAGATCTACGTGAAAGAGCCTTGTAGTCATAGAGAGGGTTGCTGGTCTTATTTTTACCAAACAATATTTCTAAATTAATTTTTCGTAAGAATAATTTTATATCTAATAGGGTCTTAGTTAAATCTCCCTTAGTGTAAGGTATATACTTAAGGCCTTTACTTAGTAACTTAAAATGTTTCTTTGTCAAGGTTATGTCACTAAAATTGTAAATAGAAAAACCTTCGTAACTATTCCTAACACCAGAAACCAAAATTTCATCGTCCACTATCTTAGGGGTGAGGTGGTGAGAATCTAAAACCTTCCTCTCCCCCTTCTCCCCCCCCTTCTGAAAATTTCCATTCCTAACATATTGTTGATTATTTTCATAGTTATCATCCCTACTAAGTGGTGGGAATTCGTAATCATAATCATAATAATTCCGTCTATCTGTATTTGCATCTTCATTACTAACAAAATTAGGTTTTGAATTTTTATTACCAAAAAAATCCCATTTCATATAGGGTGGTTTAGGGTAACTAATTTTGTTCTGGTATTCACCTAAATCCCTCTTCAGTTTATTCATCTTCCTATTAATTAAATCTTTACATTTCATATCTATATCATCCCTAATTTTAAAATATTTGTCCTTTTCTTCCCTTATTCCATGTATTAAATCCTCCTTAATATGTACATCCAGTTCATCTATTTCCCCTTTTAATATGTCCTGTTTCCTATCGTTTTCCTTAATAATAAGTCTTAATATATCTATGCCTGCCTTATTAAATACTTCCAACAATTCTAAATGGAATTCTGAGCCAGCCTGAACATTATTAGGGTATTTCCAAACCCTTAACCCTTTCGGGACAATATTCCTATTAATGCATTCTGTAAGATAAGCATTTTCAATAACCAATGTTCTGTACTTCAGCATAAGTTTAGAGATTTTGTCCAACTTAACAACATAAGAGTCTCCATTAGGAATGTCAGGGTGGTTACCCTTATCAAGATGAAAGCAGAAACTTGCTTTTAACCATTCACTATATCTTTGCAATGCGTAGTAAATGAATCAGTACCTGGAGGTGCTGGAGCGCGAAAAAGCACCTTCACTTTGTTAACATTGTCAGTAATATCAGCCTCTTCCACCTCATTCCGACTATATTGCTCTCCAAAAATCCCTGGTGTAACAGCCGGGTTGAATGTACCACCATACGGTTCAAATACATCCCCTGACTCGTGAACGTCATGCAAGTTGTCTCTTTTTCTTTTGAGTTTATGTGCAAAACACCCTTCGGTTCCACTTCCTTTCTCCTGGCACATATTCCTGTTACTCGCAACGATAGAGTGACAAAGCGGGGTGAGTAAGTCAATAAGCTCAGTGAGCTGGCCAATCAGTTTGCGTGATTGGCCAACCTCTTCCTTTCCTTTAGTACCCACCGGAGAGACTCCCTCCATAGCCAAATCCACACAAACGAAACCACTAAGTAAAAAAGTGAAACTGCACTCGAAACCAACCAAACACTGGAAAAAGTGCAGCAGGCAGACGAGGGAATACTCCAAACTGTAAAATCACTCTGTTTAATAAAACATCCAAAAAACAGCTCCACCAGCAAAACACAGCACAAGCATTAACGCAATTAATACAGCACTACGCGTTTTCGTCCACAAACAGCTTGGACTTCATCAGATAAGCCATTAATTGCCTTAATTGTCTCTTAAATACTTAATAAAAAACCAAACTAACCAATAACAATCACAAAGAAAAATTCAAACACACAAATCAGGCTAATACATTAGGCTCATTAATATTAATTAGAACATATTGTTGAATTTCTATACATACACGTAATACAGATTGAATAAAAATTCAAGGGATTCACTTTCCACATTTAAATAAAATCATAATGTTAAAATGTTGAGAATTACATGGTATACAACCCTAACTAGTTAAAATCTAACCTATATCTAAATATTAAATATATATATATATATATATAAATATTCATTATAAATATACATCAGTACATACTTGTCATTAAAATCAATGGATACAAGTGTAGTGGTGCCATCTATTGGCTGAATGCATAACAGCACTATTTCACATTCTAGCAGCTCTTAATTTTAGCAAAGGTAAAAGTGAAATATGTTCATTTAAACCAGGTGTTCTTGCTGCTTCCAAAGTAATCTGCCAGCATAATTCCTTGTATTTTAACAATTCTTCCCAAGGACCACCTCTTATATCCTTCTTAACCTGTTCTAAAACAAAGAAGAGGAATTTATACCCTTCACAAATCCTAGAATGCTTATATAAAGCATTGGTTTCTTTACCTTTCGAAATTTCGTACAGATGTTCATAAATACGTCTCCTCAAAACCCTCTCTGTTTTACCCACATAAAATGATTTACATTTTTGACATACTGCCAGGTAAATTAATTCTTTTGTGTCACAACCAAAATTTCCCCTTACTACTTATCCATTTATTTCTACTTTCTATATAGATCTCCCCTTCATTCATAATATATTCACATTGGTGGCATCTTCCACATTTAAAGGTGCCCATTTTCTTCCTTCCTCCCATGTGATATGCATTTTCACTATAGTTAGTATTTCCTAATTTATTACCCATCTCTAAAATTTTTTTCATGTTAAATGAATTTTTATATACTACCTTTGGTCTTAATTTGGATATTTCATCAATATCTGATAATATCACAAACCTATCCCATTCTCTCTGAAATATCTCTCTGACCCTAAAATTAGAAACATTGTATTCCAATAATAAGGCCTGTTGATAATCATTGGGGGGAATCATGTTGTCATCCTGTATGACAGATGGGGGTTCTAATACAATTCCCTTGATGGGTCTGAATTTAGAACTCCTACCTTCCTCCACTTCCTTCCTAATACTTTCAAACATACTAGGGTACCCCCTTTCCATAAACATCTTCTCTAGAAGGGCACATTCATTGGTAAAATCTAATTCCAAACTAGTCATGCGACTACCCCTCACAAACTGTCCTTTTACAATGTTCTTTTTACAATGTAAGGGGTGCGCACTATTAAAGTGAAGAAAGGAGTTACAGAAGGTAGATTTTCTATAAATTCTAGTTTCGAAATTGTTGTTCAGTTTATAGATTTCAACATCCAAATATTGTAACATATCAGTTGAAGTCTTGTATGTAAATTTAAGGAAGTTAGTAGTCATACTGATATACTCAAAAAATTCATTGAATTTATCATAACCTGCCGTCCAAAAGATAACAATGTCGTCCAGAAAACGGCGGTATAATGTCCAGCAGTTATTAAATTTCGAATTTAAAATATAATTTTCCTCCCAATGTGCCAAAACTATATTAGCAAACGTGGGGGCACATGCTGCACCCATAGATACTCCTTGTATCTGTTGGAAATATTCCCCATTAAAAATCAAAAAATTATGCTTAAGGACTATGTCCATAAGCCCCATAATAACAAATTTCTCATGTTGGGGTAACTTGTTATCATGGAAAATCATGTCCTCAAACATACGTAACCCCATCTCATAGGGTATACAAGAAAAGAGATCTATAATATCTATAGTGACAAACATAAGGCCCTCAGAAAACAATTCAGGAGTAATAATCCTTAATAAATCCCATGAATCCTTTAAAATAAACTTATTTTGCTTACAAATATGCTTACTTTTCACATCTATATACTTTGCCAAGGGTAGTGTCTTTGACCCATCTGCTGACACGATAGGTCTAAGGGGGGGGGGTCTTCAATATTTTTATGTATTTTAGGAATACCAAAAATAATTGGTATTCGGGGTTTAAGTACGTGCAAATACTCATAGGTTTTACTATCTATTAATTTTTCATATAGCATGTCTTTTAATAACATATCTATCTTATAGTATGCTACATTAACTTCATTCTTAGACACACAGGTGTATTTCACTTCATCCCTAAGGATTTCGTTCATTTTACCCTCATAAATAATATTTTCCATAATCACAACCCCCCCACCCTTATCAGGTTTCATAATTCTAACAACCGCATTAATTTTTAATGCGTTTAAAATCTCATTTTCAGTTTGACTAAGATTATATCTAAATGTTTTCTCATATTGTGCCTTCCTAACTTCATTCTCTAAAATAGTTTCCAAATTCTTGATCTGGGGATGCAGGGGTGGATTGTAAATAGATCTGCGTGAAAGAGCCTTGTAGTCATAGAGAGTGAAATTTTCACCAAACCTATCCACTAACAGGTTTGCTATCTCTGTGGAATCAGT
>NC_056731.1:294588715-294666215 GCF_019279795.1 Protopterus annectens
ACTCAGCAAGAAAATTCTATGAGAAAAGAACTACAAACAATACTAGCAAATATACAAGACTTAATAATGAAAATTGACAAACTAGACATCAAAGTAAACAAAATAAAAGAAGATTCATAAAAACAGATTGAAATATTAAGTGATGCCCTGCAACAACAGAAAAGTCAAATATCTGCTTTGGAGGAATCAGTGACTAACACAGACAACAGATTAACTGAGAAAGAAAAGAATATTGAGTTCCTTCTGCAACAAAATAATTGTCTTATCAACAAAACAGATGACTTAGAAAATCATTCAAGAAGAAACAACATTAGAATATATGGAATACCAGAAGGGATTGAAGAAGACAACATGGTGACATTTCTAACTACATGGCTCACAAAAACTTTAAGCTTAGCAGAAGCTCTTTCTTTCGGTATTGAAAGAGCCCACAGATCATTATCCACTGCTACATCTTATAATAAGGGCACCCATCCAAGCGCTATTATTGTGAAATTTATATCTAGCCAAGATAAGGACCTTATCCTAAAATCTGCCTGGGCTCTTTCTCCTTTAAAAATTGGAAATCAGATATTGAGATTTGACAATGACTATTCTTCTGCAATCATCACAAAAAGAAAGACATATCTTCCTCTTATAAAATCACAAAAAAAAGCCGGCATCAAGTCATAACTAATCTTCCCTGCTAAAATGATAATCTGCCTGCCAGATAGAAAGAAAGTTTTTGAAACTTTTGAGGAAGCTTACTCTTATGTACAAAAAAAACTTAATTCCACTAGAAGAACAAATGGATACCTGTTCTACATTAAAAAGACAACCATCAAAAAGTGATTGGGTTGATAAAGACAACAAGAAAAAACCTAGAGACAAGTAAAAAAATTATATACTAAGCTATCAGTTTATAACAAATCACTAATTTGCATTTCCCTTAGGACTTCCTCTAAAAACATTAGAAGTAAAAATTTGTTTTTATTCCTTTTAACATGCTAAAAAGAAACTTCAGTAACACATTATATATAACATCTTATTTCCAAAAGTTGCTTCCTGAACAAATAGTAAGTACCCTTTTAATATATTTTAATGAAAAAATATTTCTATAAATAATTTGGCTGTCATCAATACATAATAGTAAGTCTAAAATATGTTTAGTTTAATATATACAAGTGTTTATGATGTTAGATGATCTTATTTGAAGTAAAGGGTGGATGTGTTTCTGCCAAGAATTCATCTCTGAATGCAGTCTGGGTTTATGTAGACAGAAAGAGGGTATGATATTTTTTTTTTGGTTGTGAGAAAAACGAACTGTAGTTATAAGTGTTAATATAGAAATAGACACCTGGTGGTCATCAGGGCATTGGTTATCCCCTCCAGTTATGGTTAATGGTGTTGCTTAAATCAAATATTTAAGTGTTTGCAAATTGTATTTGAATCATGCAAATAGATGTTGTTTTATGTTTCTAACTGATGTGTACACTTGTGGTACACTGAGAGGGATCTTAAAATATGTACTGTATAGCTGAATTTGCTTTGGTTCGGCTTTCTGAAATGAGATAAAGCCTTTTAACTCATTCGCGGCTTAAAAGCATGTCCATTAAACTTTTAAACAAGAAAGCTTCAATCAGTTATAATAAATTCCCACTTACCTCGCAGAGATGACCAGAAGTTTTTGAAAGTTTCTAATTCATGCCTGTGTGCAGAACTGTCTCATCAACCAAAAGAAAAGATGAATCTGCCGCGGTGGCTGCAGCACAGTTCTATAACCTTTGAACTATTTAGGAAGCAATAAGGTCAAACTGGAAAGCCAGAAAAGCTCCATAGTGCATCAGAAGTTTATAATTAAGCCAAACATAAAAAAGAGAACTTGTACATGCTTATTTTTGTTTTATATACTGCAGATTCAATTTCTAAATGAGTACCTGCACAGTATGAACTAATATTTCTGCTATTTCTTGAAAACATGGAAATACCTGATGAAAACTACAGATGTATTCATTGGTCTTCACCTTTTAAAGTATACAATATTTAGAGCATAGCTGAAGAGATGATAGATATATAATGGTTTATGTACTTAACTGAATAAATTCAACTTAGAAATTTGTGTATTATATATATATTTCTTTCCTCTTCCCCCTCACCTCTAAAGACACTAGCTAGATAAGAACATCAATAGTTTATACAGATCTGCGCAAAGCTATTGAGACCAGCACAGACCTGCATCCTGCAGCATGTATCTATATACTGGTACACCTATAGATTCAACTAGACTGTGTGGTAGCTATCCCTCTAAATGGGAGAGCAAAATCCAAAAAAACAAACAAAACACAGGATTATTGTTTATATGGTCTGTTTATATATCTAAAGGTGTAGTGTTTGCAGAGTGTTTGGATATTTAATGCACTTGTTAGACTGGCTTTTATTACAATAACAGTTTTAGTAATTTGACAATAATTCATTAAAATTTGATACCGGGATTTGGTAATAAGCTCTTCACCATTAGATTTTATACTTCTTAAATTATTTAATGCTGATACAAGACCTGTTAAATTTGTCAGTCTTCAGTGATTTATGAGAGAATATAGACCAAACTGATGGTTCCTGATATTGTTTAAGACTACTGCTTATCCAGACATTCTGTTATAAAATGATGAGGGGTGTGGTACTATCGTGAGACCATACAATGAATATTATTTAATTCAAATACAACTGTTTTTACCATATACACTGTTGCTTAACTTATTATGGTCTGTGGAAATCCAAAAGCAAACATAAACTATGTGGTGATCGGGGGGGCATGTCTTGTAATAATATTTCATTGAAAAATGATTTGAAGATTATACAGTTTGAGGTGTCTGCCCTCTTTTAAATATAGATAAGTATTATATGTTAATTGAATTAATCCAGTAATAAATTCCAGTAGACATATTCTGAAGAGATGTAAAACTGTTTAAAAAGAAATATGAAAATATGTTGCTAATCAAAAGTAGAATACTGAGTAAAGATTGATAATATTAGAAAAAACTATAGATTTGACAGAGACACAGTCTCCAAGAAAATCCTTAACTAGACAGAATACGAGTGTATGTTAGTGACAAATTCCTTTTCAACTAAAAGACTTAACTTAAAACTTTCTAATAACATATATTCTTAGAAAAATATGTTTTTTATACTATAAGAGCATATACAATTATATACTATTTATAATACTACAGTAGTCAAATAGACTTGCCGACAGACATATGCATAACTATAATAATAATATTTCCAGTAATCATCGATAAAATTTCTACAAATATGATTACATGATTCTATATTGAACAACACATCAACTGCTTAATGAAAAATGTAAGATTTGGATAATATTATGAATAGACTGGTACCTTACAGCTTTGTAATTGTAAGGAAGAAGGGAAAGAGGGAAGAGAGGAAATAAAAATAAAAATAAGAAAAAAAGGGAAGAGAAAGAAAAAAAAGAAAGAAAAAGAAAAGAGTTATACTGAAAAGTGGATTTAAATACTATATGTATGCCCAAAAAAGGATTACAAAAAAATTACATGCAAGAATATGAAATATTAATAGAAGGAAATTTACAAGAATTTATTAAAGTGTTACTATTTTTTAAACTAAATCATAGCAAAATCCACTTTAAAATACTTTGTATTATAAAGATTATCTGCTGCAGATTTCAATTTTCCTTTTGATGTATCTTCATTTTTGCTCCCCTCTATTTGTTTTCTCCTTTTCTTATCATAAGCTATACTTACTAACAGTAGCAGAAAGTTACCACTAGCAGATATGGTTAGTCTGAATAGTGGCCTATATGGAGAACATACACGGCCAGGAACATTAGGTTCCATGATTAGACAGTTTAATGTGTATATAGTTGAATGTCTTATGTTAATCATAATTGTTTGGTCCATAATAAGTAATATTTTCATTTATCTTAAAATTATTATAGGAAATCTCTCTAAAATTTCATTAGAACTTAAAAAGTTTTACAATGTCATTCTATACTTTATTGTCCCTAAATGTTAATAGGTTAAATAATCCTATAAAGAGAGCTAGTATAAATAAATATTGTTCTTTGCATAAAGCTAATATAGTTTTTTTTTAAAGAAACTCATCTAATACCACAAGATTTAATTAAACTACTACTAAAGAATTATGTAATGCTGATTGGATCTCAATTCAAACAAAAAAGAAGAGGTGCATTAATTCTCTGGAAAAAAGGCCTACAGACACCCGAGATTATAGACTCTTACACAGCTAAAAATGGCATGATTGCACTAGTAGTAATCAAAATCCAGAAAAAATACTATACTCTAATTAATTCTTACTGGATCCCAGGGACTGGCACAAAATCAGTTGGAAAATACTTGCACATTATTACTCTACACTCCAAAGGAGAGATAATACTAACAGGAGATTTTAATTGTATCCTATCTTCAACAGATACAACAAACCCCAAATCTTTTAAAATTTCTCCCGCAGCTAAACAACAAAATAATTATATTAACTCTAGGACTCTAAAGGATACATATAACATAAAGTTACCCTCACTCTCTAAATTTCTCACATTACTCATATAGATTTGGCACACAGACAAATATAGACAAAATAATAGTAGCAAATTCTTAACTATCTAAAATAGAAGATGTAGAAATAATATCTTACCTCCTAGCAAACCATAATGCTATTACTATGAAAATAACCCTACATACTGAGACTTTAAACTTGTTATAGATAATTGCAGCTTTCATTACTAAAATAAAAGGTTTTCAAAATTGTGTCCTTACTGAAATGAAACAATTTTTAGAAACAAATGATAATGGAAAGGTAACAGATATGATCCTATGGGATACATTTAAAGTTGTCATACATGGGAAAACCAAGAGTTGGTTCATATCAAAAAGAAAAGAATGGGATAAAAGACTATTAGACATACAAAAAGAACATAATAATCTAAAATGAACCCCTTCTTATAATGATAAATCAGTAATAGATAAAATAAATAAGCTAAATAAAGAATACCAAGAAATCCTGCATCAAAAAATCTCTTTAAATTTAGAAAAAATTTAATTAAATAATTATTCAATTAACCCTAAAAGCCTACATAAAATAGCAATAAGATCAAAGCTCCTAAATGAAAGAAATCATATAAAAGAAATTATACAAATAGAAAAATAAATCAACAGACCTGAAAACAATGTTACAATACTTTAAGCTACATTATGATTACTTAAATAATATAAAACCAGACACAATTGATAAAAAAGAACTAGATACATTTTAAAAAGAGAATATCTCAAAGAAACTAACCCATGAATACATTATTAATATAGATAAGGCTTTTACCTTCAAAGAGTTAAATGAGCAAATAAAAAATTTAAAAACCAACAAAGCACAAGGATTAGATGGTTTAATTCCAGAAATATATAAATTACTACCCGATAATATACTAAGAATCTTGTTAAATGTATTCCAGGAAGTTAAAAACACATCAAATACTCCCCCATCATGGATTCTCTAATATCTCCCATATTAAAACCTAACAAAGACCCCACTTCCTGTTTTTCATATAGACCCATTTCCCTTTTAAACACAGATTATAAGATTTTCATGGCTATTCTTGCAAATAGATTAAATAAAACTTTAACTAATTTAATAGACAACAACCAAACAGGCTTTATAATCAACAGAAAAGTTCAAGATAATGTGATTAGACTCCTATCCTTAATAGATATAGCAAACAAAGAGAAAAGAGAACTGACCATAATAATAATAATAAGTCTTGATACAGACAAAGCCTGTGATTCTCTGAGTTGGGTGTATCTACTTAAAGTACTACAAGCATATAACTTTTCCATAGACTTTATCAATTTAATTAAAAACTTTATGAAAATTCAATTTCTTTTGTTAAGATTGTTTTTTTTTATCTTTACCTTTCAAGATCTCGAAGGGTACAAAACAGGGTTGCCCACTATCTCCCTTAATCTTTGCCCTTGCTATTGAACCACTTGCAAATTATATCAGAAAAAAATACTAACATTAAAGGTTATAACCTCAACCATGACTTATCCCCCAAAATTCAACAATTTGCTGACGACATATTGATAACAAAAGGAGACATCGAAAGTTCAATAGACCAATTAATAAGTGTTTTAGAATACTTTGAAAACTTATCAGGTCTAAAATTCAACCATGAAAAAACTCAGACACTATTATTAGATAAGAAATTCACAGATAAACTGAAAAACCTATAAGCATTTTAGCTGGAACTCTTCTTATGTCAAATATCTAGGGTTATATATAAAATCCAACATCAAAGAAACTCTCTCAACTAATTATAAAAAACTATATAAATTCAATTAATACCTTAATAGATAATTGGAACAAATTATATTTTACCTTCAAAGATAGACTAACACTAATTAAAATGATACTATTACCTAAAATGTTTTATCTATGCCAGTCTTTAATTATTCCTCCAATTAAAAAGTTTACAAAAAAAATAAATAAATGACATTTTATTGGAGTTCTTCTGGTACCCCAAAAAACAAGATTATTTTTTCAAAAACACACACAAAGTTGGGAAGAAGAAGGTATACGGTTTCCCAACACAGATTTATATCTAAAAGCTGTCACTGTAAATGTTAAGTTGCTATGGTTTAACACCTCATATACATCGTATAGGTTCATAGGTTCATAGGAAGGTACTAGGCTATCGGCCCCAGGGCCTATGTAAGCCTAGCCAACAAGGTTCTCTGGCTTACGCCACCCAAGAAAGTTATTTTCCTGTGCCACTGTCGAGCAGAGACACAGAAGTGATCCCCGGGGTGTATTTTCTATTTCCCATCCACTCATCAAGATTTTTCTTGAAGAGTACTAATGAAGAACTTTGCTTGACATAGATGGGTAGCCTGTTCCAGAGTATGGGAAGTCTCTGGGACAAGAATCTATCCCTCCAGCATGCCCTGTTTATTGTTGTGACAAGGTTTAGGTCCCTAGAGCGTGTAGCTTGGAGGGATTGGGATTTCTTTAGGTGTAGCATGTCCAACAGCTCTGGGTTTGACATAGCTTTATATGTTAGGCAGAGATCACCTCAGAGTAGGCAATATGCTACGGAGTAAAGCTGGAGTTTTTTGAGGCGGTCAGTGTAGGGCATTTGTTTGAGGCCAGTAATCCTCTTTGTGAGGTACTTCTGTGGCCTTTCCAGCTGCTGCAGATGTCTTGTGAGGTACATTCCAAAAGGGGCATTGTACTCTATAATGGGTCTAATGGGTGTCGAGTAGAGGGGAACAATGACTTCTTTTTTCCTGGATGAGAACCCTTTTATGATGAGGTGTGCCATGTAGAAGGACTTCCTGATTACTGTGGCGATGTGTCTATCAAAGGAGAGACTACTGTCCACCTGGGTCCCAAGGTCTCTTATCACGCATTCGGTGTTAAGTAGATTGCTGCCTATGTGGTGGTTCATGGGTACAGAGTTTTTACCAAAGGGGATGACACTGCACTTTTTGGCACTGAGCTAGAGGCCATGGCTCTGACACCAGGCATATGTCTCAGTGAGGCCCTTCTGTAGGATGTCCACATCATTTGGGGACTTGACTATGGCTCCTAGTTTGCAGTCATCTGCAAACTTCGTTAGCCAGAGGCTTTCTGTGTTAGCCTGTACTTCAGAGAAGTAGATACAAAACAGGAGAGGTCCCAGGACAGAATCCTGTGGTACTCCACTTATCACTGCTTTGAGGTCAGATTTGGAGTCTGCAACTTTTACAGTGTGGGTTCTGTCAGTAAGCCAGTTGGCAACCCATCTTGTGACATAGGGATTTATACTTAGTTTAGTGAGTTTAGCTATAATTCCAGAATGGGGGAATGGTGTTGAAAGCCTTGGCGAGGTCAAGATAGGCTGTCTGAACCACCTTACCCTCATCTACGGCTTTGGTGACTGCCTCAAAGAAGTCAATCAGGTTCAGGAGGCATGATCTGCCTTTCACAAACCCGAACTGGGTGGGATCCAGAATTTGGAGGTTACCAATGTCTTTGTTTATGAGTTCCATGATGATACATTCCATGGCCTTGCAGACCAGGCTCGTCAATCGTCGTTTCTTATTGGAAAACTATACATGAAACTTGCCTATTAGAAAATATCAGATTATTATTTGAAGCACCTACTTTAACAGATAGAAACATTTTTATTTGGGCGGTTAAAATTTACATACAAAATAATAAAAAAAGTTAAAATCCTGCTTGCTTATTAATCAGATATTATTACATTTTCAAAGACTTATTTTCTCCAAATATCTAACCAAAAATCTAATAATCACTATCTTTCCAATTACCTTTTCAAATGAGTGTCTAATCTATTTTAATATAAACAAAATGTTAGAGTTTAAGGAAAACAAATTGACATATTGGAATCAATTTCTAATTAATAATAAACTACACTCTGCTGACATCGTAATAGCTAGATATAACTTACAAAACAGAAATTGTTTAGATATACAGTCTTGCAGTGCATTTTTACATAATAACATTATATTAGCATAACAAACAAATAAAGGAAACACACCTAAATTATTAGATATTATATATAATGTAAACAGTGGCACTCAAAGAGGTACATTTTTATATCCTTACTATACAAAACTATTAGATCAGATTTTAGTTTTATAGATACATCCTATTGGAACTACTCTGTTAAAATAAACGGAGAAGAATTTACCACTAACAACAAATAAACTACACTTAAAGTCAGCAGGAAAAACAACAGCCTCTCTCTAAGGGAGAATTTATACTTGGAAATTTCTTCATAGAAGTTTTAAATGATGAAACAAGTCATGGGCATTCAGAATCGCCAATTAGTTGAAACACCTGATGTTCATAAGGATAATTTGCATATATCCCATGTGCCTCTGATACAAGAGGTTTGGGAGGTTGCTCTGTGGAAGTTCTAGCTTTGCTGGAGTTTTCATTTTGTTTTTACTAATTAGTTTTTCAGTGACCTTCTCACTCATTGTTTTAGTTTGTTGTTTGGGATATTTTTGCAGTGACCCCAATGATAATGGACATCAGCTGGGTACAACAGCCCTGTGTTTCTAATCTTTAGTCAAACACTCTGCTTGTACTGCGCTGATGAGGTCATAACTAGGCCGAAATATGCATATCCATAGCTAGTGGGTTTTGGCTTTATTGGCCTGAAATTGTCCATTAAAATGATGAAACAAGTCATGGGCATTCAGAATCGCCAATTAGCTGAAACACCTGATGTTCATAAGGATCATTTGCATATATCCCATGTGCCTCTGATACAAGAGGTGTGGGAGGTTGCTCTGTGGAAGTTCTAGCTTTGCTGGAGTTTACGTTTTGTTTTTACTGATTGTTTTTTCAGTGACCTTCTCACTCATTGTTTTAGTTTGTTGTTTGGGATATTTTTGCAGTGACCCCAATGATAATGGACATCAGCTGAGTATAACAGCCCTGTGTTTCTAATACTTAGTCAAGCACTCTGCTTGTGCTGTGCTGAGGAGGTCATAACTAGGCCACAATATGCATATCCACAGCTAGTGGAGTTTGGCTTTATTGCCTGAAATTGTCCATTAAAACGATGAAACAAGTAATTCAGAATCACCAATTACCTGAAATACCTGATGTTCATAAGGATCATTTGCATATATCCCATGTGCCGCTAATTCAAGAGGTTTGGGAGGTCGCTCTGTGGAAGTTCTAGCTTTGCTGGAGTTTTCATTTTGTTTTTACTGATTGGGTTTTCAGTGACCTTCTCACTCATTGTTTTACTCCAAAAAAAAAAAAAAAAAAAAACAAAATGTATAAAAATAAAGAGGCAAAATGTTGGAGATGTAAGTCAATAAATGTTGATTGGCTACATATGATTGTTACTTGTGAAAAACTATCCTCATTTCGGAATGATTTTAAAATATTTTTATAAGACATTATGGAATGATAAATGTAATATTACTGACTCTCTTATCTTATTTAATGTTCCAATTCTAGACAATGTACCTAAATCTCAAATGTATATGTTGTGGTCAATTATAGCAGTAGCAAGGAAAGTAGTTATAAAGAATTGGAAAAATTATACCAATCTCTCTTTTAACAATGAGTTCATTCATCTAGCTAAGTATTTATGTGAAAAAGAAACTGCTACAATAAAACTGAAAACAACAAATGTAACACATAATTTAATTGCATGAGAAAAGTTGCAATCCTTATTAGAAAAATATTGATTGAATGATTTCCTGTTGTAGATTTATGTTTACAAAGCTTGTTATGAACTATGTATATAGTTTATTATAGTTAAAATATTAATAATTGTTATGTTAATAGTTTTGTTAAAAAAACAATAAACATTTTTAGAAAAAAAGTGCATTCAGACAGCAGTTGCAGGATCTACTAGTTAAAGCAGGTCAATATGAATTGGTATTAGTAATGGGTGACTTTAATGCACATACTGGGACAAATGGAACAGGATATGAGGATTGCCTGGGTCCACATGGGTGGGGGAACAGCAATAAAGAAGGAAAGGTTATTCTAGAAGCCTTTCTGGCAAATGGCTTGATGGTGGCCAGCACATGGTTCAGCAAGAGCGACAGTCACAAGATTACATACAAGAGTGGCCAGCATGCAACTCAGGCAGGCTTCTTCCTAGTAAGGAAAGGGCATGGGATAGAATTCGTGATTGCAACGTCATTCCCAGTGAACCAGTCAGCCTGCAGCATAAACCACTGATTGGCACAATCAGCTGCAAGCAGTGGTCAGCGAAGGCTTCAAGACCAACAGAGACTAGGCTGAAGACCTGTTAGTTGACTGGAGAGAAATCACAAGAGTTCATGGAAATTCTCACATCTCTAGCACCTCGGGGAAAAGAGCAAAATAGTTTGAGATGAAGAAGAATGGCAGTGCCTCAAAACAGCATGTGTGAGGACTATAGAACAGATACGAGGCTGAGCTATAAGGAATGCTGGTGGTGGAATGCAGAAGTGGAGGAAGTCATTGAAAGAAGGAAGTAGTGCAGGAAAAAGTAGGAGGTAAAAAAGACAAACCAGGTTAAGAAGGAATACTGGTTGTCTAACAAAGAGCATAAGAGAAGAGTTGCAACAATAAAGAACAAAGCATCAGAAACACTCTATCAGGTTCTGGAAAGTGACTCACTAGATGGCACAAAGGAACTCTATCAAGTGCAAGGCAAAAACATAAAGATAAAGAAGACAGACACCTTTCATAAGGGATGTCAGCAACAACATTCTCATCAGTCCACAGGATATCAAAGGCAGATGGAAGGAATACTTCTGGCAGTTTCTGAATGAAAAAAACACTACAGAAGTGGTACTGCCCCAGACACAGCCTACAGTGAGAGAAGAGGAGGATCCCATCCTAGAAGAAGTAAGAACAGCACTAAGAAACTGAAGTCAGGGAAAGCAGCTGGCTCAGATGAGGTCATGGCAGATATGATAAAGATGTTGGGTGAGATAGAGAGAAATGGCTCCTGAGAGTACTTAAAGCAGTGTGAATAGAAAGGCATATCCCAGATGACTGGAGAATAAGCATACTGGTGACAGTGTTCAAGAACAATGGGGGCTTTCACTACTGTGGGCAGTACAGTGGTCTCAAACTTCTGTCACATTGCATGAAAGTTCTGGAGAGTGTGACTGATAAACAAATATGCAGAGTAGTACAAGGTAAGATGGGAGATGAGTAGTTCAGAATCATAATGGACTTAATGCTTGCAGTGAGACAGTTGAGAGGAAGCTAGACATGAGGAAAGAGTTAAAATGGGCATTTCTAGACCTAGGGAAAACATATGACAAGGTCCAAAGAAAGCTAATTTGGGCAGTCCTGCAATGGTTCAAAGTCTCAGAAACATGTGTCAGGACCAATGACTCAAATGCAAGCACTGCGCAGACTCACAGAGAGGGTTCCAGTGAGAGTGACTGTGCATCAGGGTTCAGCTCTAAGCCCACTGCTGTTCATTGACATGTAGAAAATGGGAAAAAGGGAGTTTATTATGATGATGTTTCCTGTTTGATAAACATGTGAGTGAGCTGGTCTACTAACCTTTATCAGCCACAACTCCAGGCTCAAGGAACAGTAAATACTGGATGGTGCAGTGGTAGCGTTGTCAACTCACAGCAAGAGGTTCTCCAGTTTGATTCTTGGCTGGGGTGCCTTCTGTACAGAGTCTGCATGTCCTCCCTGTGTTCATTTAGGTGTGCTCCAGTCTCCTCCCACAGTACAAAGACATGCGTCTGGAGTGTTTCTCCCCGGGCCTCAGCTGAAAATTGGCTTCATTCCAAGTCGGACTTTCCCAGTAAATAAATAAATACAGTTCCACAAAGTGCACATATAGATATATAACAATTTATTACACAGAAGACAAGTTGGTTTTCATTCAGTACACTAAGCTTAAATACTTGCAGATTAGGTTGATACAGTACAAACAAATATTTAGACATATTTGTTCAGACTGCAAGGCAGATGAAATGTGACAAATTATCCATCAGTTTTCTTAAGCACTTTGCAGTGATGCTGAAAGGGGTAAGGGGTCTGCAAGAATCATACATCTACAACTTTTTCATTCAGCTGTTGTAACCTATGGATGTTGTAGGTGGGATGTGGGACAAGAAATGGGATATCATATTGTAATTTAGGTAATAATACATTTTGTCTATTGCTGACTGAGCTTTAGGGAAGAACAGATGGCCAATTTTATTAAACATTTCAGTAGTGCAAATATTTTATTAGTTGTAGAGTCACTACACATCTCTTATGAGAATGAATGGAATACTAAGTAGTTGTTTTTTTAGGGAGAAGGGGTGTAGAGAACACCATAGCATTTTTTTTTGTGGAGGGGGCAGCTAACAAGAATTTGTTAGATGTCAACCAGAGTGAAACTGTCTGTAATTTATTTTTAGTCCACTCATGCAGTACTGGATTGTAAAATAAGTATGCTACTTTTAGATCTGGCAGATCTAGAAGTGCTTTATTAACAAAGAGGGAGAAAAGAAGAGGACCAAATATTGACCTTTCTGATACACTAGTCTTAAGTATGCCCACTGAAGAGAAAGAGTGGCTGTAACAGACTTGGAAGGATCTATTATGGAGATAACTTCTAAACCATAGGATATGTTCTTCAAAGTTATGATGAGATTTTTTAATCAAAACTAATCATAGCCATCTAATTATGCATTTGAAACATGGACATCAAGACATTCACCTCAAGAGTGGAGCAAAGTGAAGCTCAAGAAATTATTTTGACATCCATGTAGGAACACATAACAAAGGAGTTATGATCAGACAGACTCAGCAATAATTCTTTGTAGTACATGGAGCTTTATCTGTTCTGATGTACTACTAGCTATAGAAAATAAATGAGTAGCAGCATATAGTGCATTACAGCTTTGAAAGCTGTCAAACACTTGTCACTACCACATAGTCAGGGACCAGAAACTAAGCATCCCTTTAATGAATGAATTGATTTAAAAGCTGTTAGAAGCTTCACTCTTCCCCATGTGTATTACAGCTTTTAAAGCTGTTTTAGTTTTTCTCTGTTATTTTGCTGTTGCTGGAACTCGTGATTGTTATGCTCTAGCATGAGAACTACAGCTTAAAAGCTCTGAGTGGTGTTTAGAAAAAAAATGTAAGCACTTTTTTACTGCTTAAAGTTGCTTAACAAAGTTGACTTTTGCCAGAATTTGGAGCATAATAGTGACACTCCACATACTGCAAAGAGATTACTATTTCTAAATTAAAAAATCCTGTTCAGCACTATGTGAGTCATTCATACAAGGAAACCATAACACTCAGTGAATTCATAAACCATATTTAACAAAGCATGGTCTTTTCACACAGGTTTATAAAGGCAGTAGCATCTCATACTTGGATGAAAACTGCAGACTGAAATTCTGTCCCATGTTTAATTAGATCCTACTATAATTAACTGGTGTATTAATGAAAATAAATATAAAAAATATATGTAATATGTGCCATCTGGTGTGTGTTACATGAAATATCAGATGCTGTAGTTTTAAAGAATGAGTTTTATCTGATGAGTAACACAGTAATGTATAATGAACTGAATTCCCTAATACATCAGTATAAGATATTGCATTTATCACATAAAAAGGCTCCAGCATATTCCATTTCTCCATTTTTTTATATTTTATGTTAGAGCATAGTTTCTTCTTTAACAAGATATTTGATTGCCTAAATATCCATAGGATAGGGCTTTAGGTAGTTTTGCATGATTTTATGAATGAAGAGTTTTGTGAATGTTTATATTCCACAGTTAATTAGGTACATTTTAAGTTTTTTTTTTTTTTTTAACGGTAGACCAGTTATTTGATGTGTTTTAGTAGTTAAGGTTATGGCATGATTTTTTTTATTTTTATATCTTAGTTGTGCAGAGGAGTATCTAGGCTTGAGGGTGAAAAGGTGACTGCATGGGTGCAAACTATTAAGGGTGCAGTTACTGCATGTGCGGTTATTTAGAAGCTCAATGTGGGTACTATTTTTGGTCTTCATCTTCTACAGTACTTCTTGGTTGGTCCTTAATTCCAATAACAGTTTTTTTTTTTTGGTCTTCAAGTTTGGATGGGGGGGTGAGGACACCAGTCTGGAAACTGCCAGGGGTACCAGAATACCTAACTATGGCTCTGCAGTTATGTTTTAGTTAGTTTAGATGGAGAAAATCAGGTCCATTTTTGCTGATAATGTAATTTTGGATAGGCTAAATGCACCTAATGTTTTCTTTAGATTATTGCTCCTTTCTTTTATTTATTTTTTTAGTAAAATCAGATCAAATGTTGTTTTTGAGGGTCGGTATAGGTGGGAACTGTTGATCTGAGTGTTCTATATGGGTAGCATTTGTGTCATTTGTGTGTGCAACATATAAAGTTGTGTTTCCAATTTAGTGGTTTGTTTTACGTGGACTATGATATTGTTTGAGGTGTGGTGGTGTCTCTTTTTGTGTATGCAGTGTGTAAACTACATTTTTTACACTGTAATGAATGTGAAATGTGGTCCATGTTTCAGTTTATTTTACCTTTTAATTTTATTTAAAATTTTTAAAATAATCATTATGCATAACTTTTATTTAGGAGGTTGTTTTGGTGAGACACATTGTTTTTTTGGTGTCAATGTCTGTTTTTATGTGTAAAGCATGTAAACATTTGCCATACTGTTTTTACACATAGTATATATATATATATATATATATATATATATATATATATATATATATATATATATATATATGGTGAGTTTAGAATTTTGATAACTTTTATGACATGTCAGAGGTATAGATAATGTGTTGATGATGTACCAAGAGTGTATTTATTCATTTGGCAGGGTTTTGCCAAGCTGCTACATCTAGATGCTGTTCATCTGCTTTAGCACTTTTTTTGTTCATAGGTTCATAGGTGTTTACTAGGCTAACAACCACAAGGGCCTTTTTAAGCCTAACCATGCATCCCAAATCTCTGACAAGTTCTGATTCCCTTGATAAGTGTAAGCATGGGCCTGGGAGATGAACCATTTACAGGTTACCTGTATCCATTAGAGACATAGGTGCAAACCAGGGATGAATTTCTGTTTTCACATCCAGTTGTCCAAGCTGCACTTGAATTGGATTAGGGATGAACTCTGCTTCACATGGATGGGGAGCCTGTTCCATAGACAGGGTAGTCTCTGAGATACATACCTATCTCTCCAGCATGTCCTATTTATATCACAGGCAAGGTTTAAGTCTTTAGAATGGGTAATTCTGGTACTGTTTGTTTTTTGAATATGCAGGAGGCCCATCAGAGTGGTGTCTGACAATGCCCTGTATGCCAGGCACAGATCTCTCCTCAAAAGCCTGTAGGAGACATAATACAGGATAGGGCCTTGAGGTGGTCTACATAGGACATATTACTTATTTACGTATTCTTTTAGTGAGAAACCTCTGTGGACATTCCAGTTGTTGGATATGCCTGGTTAGGTACATACCAAAGGGGGCATTGTACTCAATGATAGGTCTGATGAATGCCGAATACAGTGGAATAATGACTTTCTTTGGACTTAGATGCCATAACTTTGTTTATAAGTTGTGCAACATAGAATGATTTCTTCACCACTGTAGACACATGATGATCAAAGGCTAGATTACTATGTGTGTTTCTAAGTCCCTGACTACTGGGTCAACTCTAAGGGGTGTGTTGTCAATATGATAGTTACCAGTGATGGATGATTTCCCAAAAGATTCTATTATGCATTTCTTGGCATTTAATTTTAGTCAATGACTCTGACACCAGTTGTTTGTCTGTGTCAGCCCCTCCTGGAGAACATTTGTGTCAGTGTGAGATTCAATGACAGCTCCTAATTTGCAATCATCTGCAAATTTAGTCAGCCAGAGACCACTGACATTGGCCTCAACTTCTGAGAAGTAAATGCAGAAAAGAAGTGGTCCAAGGACTGATCCCTGAGGGGCTCCACTTGTGACTGGCCTCTTTGTAGAGGTGGACTCCCCAATTCTAACTTCCTGGATCCTGTCTGTGAGCCATTTGACTATCCACTGGGTGACATACGGGTTTGTACCTAACCTCTTGAGTTTGCCAACAATGCGTGAGTGGGGTATTGTGTCAAATGCCTTGGCCAGGTCAAGGTAGGCAGTGTGAATGATTTTCCCCTCATACATTGCTTTGGTGACCTTCTCAAAGCAGTCCACCAGGTTGAGTAGGCATGATCTGCCCTTGATGAAACCAAACTGGATTAGGTCTAGTGTCTGGAGGTTTACTATATCTCTTCTGATCATCTCCATGATAATTCTTTCCATGGCTTTACATGTAAGACTAGTGAAACTTACAGGTCTGTAGTTTCTAGGGTATGTACATGCCCCACCTTTGTGCAGAGGGATGACTGTTGCCTTTCTCCATTCATGAGGCACGAAGCCTGTTTGGATGCTACAGTTAAATAGTAATTCCAGAGGTCCTGATAGGTTATGTTTCATGCTATTTAGAAGGCATCCTGGGATATTGTCTGGGCCCATTGATGCAGTGTTCCTGGTCTTAGAGAGAGCATTAAGGACTTGTTCCCTAGTGATAGTAGGGGGAGTTATATTTGATGATATTTCCTAAGAGAAGGTTGAGGGGGGAGAGAGGAGTAAAGTTCGAGTTGAATTTATCAGCCAGTAGGTTTGCTATATCTTCTGGCACAGTATAGGTGGCTCCATTTACAATGAGCTCTGCACACAACTGTGTACTGCCTTTGAGGTTGTGGACATAGCTAAAGAATACTTTGTGGTTGTCCTTGACCTGGGAGGCCAGACTTACCTCAAATTTGGCTTTGGTAGACTTTATTTGTTCTCTAAGTTGTTTGTTTAGTTTAATGAGAGAGCTTTTATCCTGCTGGTTGCTGCACCTCCTAATTTTTGCCATGATTTTCTTCCTCCTATTATACATCCGATTGATTTTGTGATTCCACCAGGGTGGCTTGTTTTTTGAGTTAGTTCTGTACTTCTTCCTGGTTGGTACAGCTGCCTCTATGCAGCTATTAACATGCTTATACAGGGTTTCTGTGAACAGTTCTGCATAGGCAGAAGTGTTCTCATGGTTTTTAGGGGCTTGAAATTTTGCCAGATTCACACTTAATAGCAGGAGGTTAGCCTTAGAACAGTTCCTGAATATTCCCGGTTTAGTTGGGGTCCAGCTTTTATTTTTACTTCAAAAGAGACCATTTTGTGGTCTGACCTTATCAGGGAAGGTATTACAGTAGGGGGTGTGCAGCACTCTCCCATATTAGTGAGGACCAGATCCAGTATAGTTGCACCCCTGGTTGATGTATTGACTATCTTGTCCAGGGAGTTTGTGTTTACAAAATCCAGGAATTACTGTGCATGTACGTTTGATGTTGTATGGGATTCTCAATTAATAGTGGGGTAATTGAAGTCACCCCTAAATATGGTATTGGGTTGAATGGTTAGTGTTTCTAATAAGTTTAAATACATGGTATGGGTTTCCTGGGTCACAGAGGAGGGACCTACAGTTTACAAGGAAGTGGTATTGGATTTTACCTATGGTGATTTGAACATGGAGCAGCTCAAGTGTATTGTCCTTTTTGACCAGCCTTGAAGTATATTTATTTTTGATGTAAAAAGAGACACCTTCACCTTTAGTCCCTGCCTGAGAAGTAGCTGGTCTAAATGTGTGGAAGGCATTATAACCCTGCACTGTTGGTGTGCTGTCCGTGGCTTTAAACCATGTCTCAGTGACCTTACAGACATTAGCATTCTCTAGGGTAAAGAGAGCTTCCAGGGAGTGGAGTTTTTTTGTTTAGGCTCCTAGCATTGAGCAGTAACACCTTTACATTTACTTGGTTTTGATTTGCTATGTCGGAAGTACTTTCAGTTTGGCATTGCCTAAAAAAGGCACTATGGGAGAAGACAATGTTTTACTAATATTCAAAAGCCTAGAGGGGAGAGGTGCAGACCATTCCAGGCAAAGCAGTGTGGTCTGTTGACCATCTCCTTCCATGGTGACAAATATTGCACCCCCATAGAATGACACCAGAAACTAATCCAATTAAAGTCAATCATCTTTTGTTTGTATTGTGGCATCATCCTTGTAGAAGGTAAAATGCTGCTCAATGCTAGGCTCATACCAGCCTGACACATATTCTGAGAGCTCTATGATGTCTCTTTTCATATAGTCTAGGGAGGTACATCTCAGGTCATTTACACCCACATGGACTATGACTGAGTCATATTGGTAATTGCTTTCCAGTGATCTGAGTGCATGCGTAAGGTGACGGATCCTAGCCCCTGATAAGCAACTGACCGTAACTTTCTCCTTACTCAGCCTGGTAAGAGGGACATCAGTGTGTCTCACAAGAGTCTCCAGTGACTAGAATGTTGGACTGTGTGGTGACGTGCCTTATGGGCTTAGAGGTAGAGGCTCCATGAGATGTATTTCTATGTGTTGATGTGGGTGTTGTTTTGAAAGAGTGCGTTTGGGGCTGCTGAGGGTATTTCTTATCTGTACTTTGTCTAGGAGGTCTTTGTGGTTTAGGAAGGTTACATGTAAGTACCTCAGTATATGTGAATCTATATGTCTGCTTTGAATTGTGCGTGAAGGGTGCAACATGTGTACTACTAACAACCATACTGACATTAGGAGTACTTTTATGTGAGAGCTTTGCTTCCAGTGACGTTGTATAAATACATCTCTCACATGTCATGTCAGTTTGTTTGAGAATTAACTGGTTGTCAGTAAACATGAGGCAATTTCTACATTGTCTCAGGATGCCCATATCCACCAAGCCGGTAACGGAGACAGTGCCAGAGTTATACAGGACAATTCTATATGTGGTTCTTTAAAATTAGGATGTCTGCCCACACTATCTACTCAACTGCTCGTGCATCAGAACCCAGGGATTTAGCAAAAAAGTGTTAAAGGATTGGAACTCTTTAAGATTTGAATGTGTTTTTCACTGAACATTTGTCCCCAAATCTTCCAGCTTGGACGCAGTATGTCAAACCCACCCAGCTGGGGGGAGGTGCACCCCCCACACCCCCTAACTAAATATACCAACTCTGGGATCACAGTACAGTGGGGAAAAGGGCAAATTTCCCCATGTGAGCCAAGTACCTCTATTCTCTGTAAAAAATGTGGTAATGTTAAGCTTTGGTTTATTCAAAGTTCAGTAATGTCATCGTGGTAAAGTAAGTTTCAATTAAGTGTAATTTCCGTCTACTGAAGTAGACCCATATAAAACATATGATATTTGATGAGAATAACATGCATCTTAGTCAGCAAGGTAACACAATAATTAACTTATGATTAATTAAGCTGAGTCAACCTTTTTTTTTTATGTTATTTTTATTAAAGATGTGAAAGAACAGGACTGAACATAAACAACTCTAATTTGAAATGCATTTTATGTAATGCTAGGAGTCTAAATAATAAGTTTTCTTGCCCTAAGTCCAGAGTTTTGGGAGGAAACTATGATGTTATTTTTATAACTAAGACCTGGTGCTTAGGGATTCAGAGGCGGGTCTATATTATATGAACGAAAGTTCATATGAAGGAACGCTCTTATGAGTGAAAATGCCGGACATCGAAATGCTTTTTCTGGGGTCGCAGTACAGTGAAGATAATAATATTTGCCCTTTCCTCACTGTAGTGTGATCTCGGAGTTGGAATATATATTTAGCGGGGGGGGGCACAGCCCCCCACAATATAATGTTCGATGTCCGGCATTTTCGTTCATAAGAGCGTTCGTTCATATGCACTTTCGCTCATATAATATAGACCCTTCAGAGGCCACCATAGAAACAGTATTCTGTCATCTACTTTTTTTGGCAATGTTATTAAAATTATTGGAGTCAATACTGTTGTGGTTACCTCTGATTGGTGAGTACTCATTTTTTTAGACCTCCAAATTAGTCAAATAATAACTAGAACACCTTTTGTTCTTCCATTGGTAGTTGTTTTCAGGAGAGTTTTGATATGGTTGTGGGTGATTTAAATGCACCAAACAGGGATTGGGTAATTTGGTTTTGGGAAGCAAAGGCATTGATTCCAATATACAAATCACTAAGGAGATGGGTTATACACAGCTACTTGATTAACCAACTAGATAGAACAGAGTTTTGGATATGGTTTGGATTAAGAAAGTGGAGGTAGTCAATTGCTATGACATTGAACCAAAACTGTTAGGCTCTGATGATATATGTGTCTATAGGGAGGTTAATAAATCCCTTGTAATTAATACCTTTCCTGATTGTTTTACAAAAGTTAAGTTTTGTCAGGCCGATTATACTACAATTTATAGGTTTGTGACCAATTGGAATTGACTAGAAATTATGAAATATAGTCAACTTCTGTTTCTCAGTTTTATTTTACAGACAGCTCTATACAAAGATAGATGCATATGTTCCTTGTGTAACTGCTAAGAGACACTGTACAGAAAAAAGTGGTGGACTGCAAAGTTGGCTAGACTTAGAGAAGGTATTTCATAGAATGGCTTAATGACCAGCAGTCTAGAAATATAAGAGGTTCAGGAGATAATTATTTTGGCAGAAAATTTTTTTTCATTTCCATTAACAGTTAGTAAACTTATGCAAGGTCTCCTCGGAGGTTTTTAGTTTGAGACACCAATACACTGAACATTGAACATTTTAACACAGTGGCTTGCATAGTGTTTGACGAGTTATATCTGTGAGTAAAATAAATGTTTAAGCATTCAGTTTCATAGATGCAGGTTCACATTTTGAAAATATGTTGCTTTGAACTCAAAACTGCTGAGAAAGCACTACGTAAAGAAAGCCAATTACTGTCAATTTAAAATGATACTAGTTTTGGGTATGTAACATACACTTTGGGCCTGGGTTAAGCAAAATGGAAAAAGAAAAATGGTTCATATTTGGAAAAAAATACAACAGAGTAAAATTTTAAACAAGAGAAAAATGCTTTGAGAAATATTTGCAAATGGTGCTTTTCAAAGATGTCTGTTTTATTTGCTGTGTTCAGGTTTCCTAGCAAGTTGAATACAGGATATGCACTTTCTCTTTACATCTAACTGCAGTATTTTCTTCCAAACTGATAACATAGTGTGAATGAATAATGTAGTTTGTCATTACAAGAATGGTATACAAGCTGGAGTGATACAGGTAAGGTATTAAATAGTATTTTGAAGAAAGCTAATGTTTTACATTAAAATAATGCTATTGGCCCAGTACCATGCTACTGTGTGATTAATCCTACCTGTAACCCAGATGACTGATGTTTGACTGATGACTTGGGTGAAGGAGGGGGGGGAGCTGAAAGTTGTGGTTCAGCCATTCTCAGTGGAAGGAGGCAATTCTGGTCTCCTTGGATGGCATCAAATAGGAACTCTGGGTGCTACACCCACACACATTCTACAGATCGGTGTGAAGGCATATGCAAGCCTGAGGTAACATAAATGCTGAGGTATGCATGTCCCTGAGGTCTGGCAGCTATTGTGGTGCTTTGATGATAACATCTTCATAGGGGAGGGAGAAAGGCATGCTTGACCATCTGACTGGACTTTAATTGTTGTCTTCGAACAGAGAATGGGCACCACCTCCACCCTGAACATGGAAGCTGGTGTACTCTGGCAGGAGTGATTGGGTTGCAGGACCCTCTTCCAGGATCATGGTCCAGTCAAATTCAGGATAAGAGACAGGTTTGGTTCACCCACTTTGTGGGCCCAGGTGGGAGTTCCTCAGGATGAGAAATGCATGGGCCAAGTAGGGGCAATAGACTGGGCAGTGGAAGAAAAAAAATAATCTATTCAGTTAGCAAGTTTTGGTTTGGCCTTCCCTAAACATTTTGAGGTTAAAATGGACAAGATGTCATCTGAATAACTGCAGGTCAGCAAAGCTGAATTCCCTGATGGCTCTTTTCCTCAGGAAATTCCTGATGGTGTCATTTTCTAAGTATATTTTGGCAGTGATTCCTTTCTCTTGGGTGAGTTCTCCATTGCCTCTGTTTTTGTGGCCTTAGAGTTGATATATACCTTTATGTATTTATTTATTGCTATTTGATTACCAGCTTGGTGGGCTGGTCATCTGACCCTTTTCAAACATGAACCAGGCCCATAACAACAACAGTTTAGTCCATCAAATATTCAGAGATATTGCACTAGTTAGAAAACCAAAGTATTTATAAGGCAGATCGAAAAAAATCAGTAAAATGCAGATTTACAACAAATATTTTAAGAAGACAAGTTTTTACAATGCAGACTGAGAAAGACAACTGTAGATTTTACAAACAATATTTTGAATGCAAGAATGCACAGTATTTGGCAGTAATATTTTCACTGAACAGTGGGTTTACAGTCTGATTTAGAGAATGTATTTCTCATTGTATCAAGACTTCCTGATTGGCAACCTTCACTCCCTAAGAAGTAACCCAGGTTAAATAAGGTGTGCCAGACCCATAAGTACCTATTTCCTAATCCTAAAGTAGATCCAGCAATCATTTCTTTAACCGCCCCAATAGCTTAACGAGCTTGGTCTGCAAAATCATGGAACGTATCAGCATGGAACTTATAAAGCAAGACATTGGTAATCTCCAAACTCTGGACCCCACCCAGTTCGGGTTTGTAAAAGGCAGATCATGCCTCCTAAACCTGATAAAGTTCTTTCAAGCAGTCACCAAAGCCGTAGACGAGGGTAAGGTGGTTCACACAGCCTATCTAGATCTCGTCAAGGCTTTTGACACCATCCGCCACTCTGGAATTATAGATAAACTCACTAAACAAGGTAGAAATCCCTATGTCACAAGATAAGCCAACTGGCTCACTGACAGAACCCACACTGTGAAAGTAGCAGACTCCAAATCCGACTTCAAACCAGTGACAAGTGGAGTACCACAGGGATCAGTCCTGGGTCCTCTCCTGTTTGGTATCTACTTTTCTGAAGTGCAGGCTAACAGAGAAGGTCTTTGGCTAACGAAGTTCACAGATGACTGCAAACTAGGAGCCATAATCGAAACTCCTAATGATGTGGACATCCTACAAAAGGGCCTCACTGAGACAGATACCTGGTGTCAAAGCCATGGCCTCCAGCTTAATGCCAAAAAGTGCATTGTCATCCCCTTTGGTAAAAACTCTGTACCCATGAGCTACCACATAGGTGGTAGTCTACTTAACACCGAAAGTGTGATAAGAGACCTTGGGACACAGGTGGACACTAGTCTCTCCTTTGATAATCACATCGCCACAGTAGTAGGGAAATCTTTCTACATGGCACACCTCATCACAAAAGATTTCTCATCCAGGAAAAAAAGAGGTCATTGTTCCCCTCTACTTGTCACTCATTAACCACATTATAAGTACAATGCCCCTTTTGGAATGTACCTCATAAGACATCTACAACAACTGCAAAGGCCACAGAAATATCTCACAAAGAGGATTACCAGCCTCAAACCGATGCCCTGTGCAGACCGTCTCAAAAAAACGCCAGCTTTACTCTGTCGTATATCACCTACTCAGAGGGGATCTCTGCCTAACATACAAAGCTATGTCAAACCCAGAGCTGTTGGACATGCTCCACTTATAGAAATCCCAATCCCTCTGAGCTACATGCTCTAGGGATCTAAACTTTGTCACCACAATAAACAGAACATGCTGGAGGGATAGATTCCTGTCTCAGAGACTTCCCATACTCTGGAACAAACTACCTATCTGTATCAAACAAAGCTCCTCATTAGCACTCTTCAAGAAAAATCTTGATGATTGGATGGTAAATAGGAAATTCACCCCGGGGATCACCTCTGTGGCTCTGCTCGACAGGGACACAGGAAAATCATTTTCTTGGGTGGTAAAAGCCAGGGTACCTTTTTGTCTAGGCTTATATAGGCTCTAAGGCCAATAGCCTAGTACCTAAATATGAACCGATGAACCTGTCTGCTGCTCCTAAACAAATTTCTGCTGTTAATCCAATTTCTACTGACAAGGATGGGATAGCAGTGGATATGCTGGGGATGAAAAGCTATTTTCCATTACTTTAACTTTCATAATTTTGAAATATCACGCTCATATGGTGACATTTCTGTTTCTAGAGAACATATAGAAGTTAATGGTTAACCTTTCTTCTTCTGAGGTAAAGAATTAAATGCTTCTGTGATAACTTGCTTCTCAGGTGACAAAGCATGTTCTAAAATGTACTTATGATGCAGCTGACTCTTCCTCTAATGTTTCTGCATCTGGATCAGTTTTGAGGAAACTTGATTGGCTTCATAATCAAAACCTTCCTAAAGATGTTAAATCTGAGATTTTATTCTCCCCTTAGATAAGGAGACTCTGTTTGGCCCTACTGTACCTTAGATACTGAGGCAGTATGATGAAGGGAAAACTGATAAAAGGAGTCACTGAAATTTTCAAACCATCGTTTTTTAAACTAAATAGTCATTTTCCTCCTCCTCCTCAGTCTCCTTTTCCAGTAAAAAAAAATAAAATAAAGCAGTAATTAAGCAGCTTTCAGGGCTTTAAAAACAATGGAAAAGTGACTCAAAAGAAATGCCTCCAAATCTCAAGGACTGCACCCCCCTCAATCAGCATGACTGTCCGTGTGTTCAGGTTCACCTTTCCTTCCACCCGGGCAATCTTTCTATGCCCCTGAGACTTCATTTTCCCTTATGGTATCAGATGGTCTCAGTAAGTTGAGTTCTGTCCATATACTAACAGAGATATTTTTGGTAACATGAATACTTTCCTCCTTTTCAGGCGATTCGACCTTACCCAAAGAACCACATTTTCTCATTTTCCACCCATTCTGCACAACTCACTGTCTCGGGGAGTCATAGAAGCAATGCCTGTTAATCCCATATGCAAAGGCTATTATGCAAGGATATTTCTAGTTCCCAAGCTAGGATGATGCTGGGGGGGCAGTATTGGATATTCCTGGTCTAAACCTTATTTTCAAAATCCAGAAGTTCAAGATGCTATCACTACAAAATCTTGTACTTTTGATTCCTTGTCTAGCTTTTATGGTAAAGCTGGACCCAAAGAATGCCTATCATCACAGTCCTGTTACCAAGTATTTCAGGCGATTCTTAAGATTTTCTGTGTCTGACTCACATTATCAGTTCCCTGTTTTATCCTTTTTACCATTTAAACTCTGCATCACACCAAGCATATTCACAAAATATCAACTCACTGCAGACTCCAGGACATTCATACCTTTCCATGTCTGGACAATTGTCTTATCTTTGCAGAATTTTTTCTGTCAAGAATCTTTAGCAATGGTTCAGGGACTTCTACTAAGTCTGGGGTTCCATATCAATTTGCAGAAGTCTCTTCTCATCCCATTTCACTATATTATTTTCCTGGGATTAGGGTTGCCACCTCACATAAGACTAATTCCTGGAGATGCTATTTTAATGTTACACACAAACTGTATTGTTTGGCCTAAGTGCTGTCTGACTTTGATATGTTAATATTTATAATGATTGTACAATGAATACTATGTACAGGAAAAGTTCAAAACAATAATACAACTGTAAACTAATTATTCAAATGCTCATTCTGTGTGCTTTGGTAGAGTCATGGAAACTACTTGCGCTTAAAAGTATATTTCTGATCAGATCTTGCAGCCGCTAACAATTTGGGTGTATTCATCAAGAATTCATACTGTACCTCAAATTTTCACACATCTGCAGCTCAGCTCTCAAAACACCAAGTCCCAGATGATTTCTTTCTTTGGTCCACAAAGAATTCATCACACTGAAAGTTCGTTCATATGAAGAATTCGACACAGATATGGAAAATGTGAAGGCTACATCTTTAAAGAGTTCCTCACCATACTTCCTATGTGTCAATTTTGCGAAAAAAAATCCTTCCATCGATCGACCACTCATTCATTTTTTTCCATCAGCTCTGTTTGAATATCACGCAGGATAAGTAGTCGTCATAGTACTTGTCTTTGTCGATGTCAATCTGCAACTTGTCTGCCAGTTCCTCAAATAAGCTCCACATCACTGGTTCTTTCAAGGTTAAAGCTCTCATTGCTTGAAATTCTGAATCCTGGTAATTATACCACTTGTCTAGGTAGTTTAAACACTTGTTGTAGAATTGATCAACATCAGCTATGAAGTGCCTTTTCTTATCCTGTGGAATTCTTTTAAGTGTGTCTGCAGCAGCCTTTCCATAAATTTTTTCTTGCTTGCGATCTGCAATTTTCTGTCTTACTCCAACCATAATATCATGCAGTTCGGAACTAGTAGTTTGATCCAACTTTCAACATTAGCACACTACTTTGAAAGACCTGCATAACATTTGTAAGAAACAACAGTATAGTCTAGGTATTGACTCACTTTCTTCATCTCTAAAGGCATCCCAAATTACTTTGTGGCATTCTTCTTCTCCCCATGAAACAAATTAAGACTGCAAAGCAGGTCATACTTGAAGTATTCTTTCAAGTGCTGGAAGTAATGATAACCACCTCGTTGGTACATGACAAAGAATGTCTTGATACTCAAGTTGGACAAACTTGAAAAATGACTGGAGCTGTGCAGTCATTTGGCATATTCAGAAAATTCAGTATAAACTTTGAAAATGAGAATTTCAACGTCCATTGACAAAGATTTGCATGCCTGTTTAACACAATTATGCAGAATATGATACTTACAGTTCGACAAAATAAGTTCAGAATTTCTTTTTTTTCAGTTTCTCATAGACAGAAATCTGCTTGCCAAAATTCACTCTGCTTATGTCCAATCCATGTTTCTCTATCACTTCAACTAATCTACCCATTATTGCCTCACTGCTTTAATCTGAATCTTCATAAAAGTCTAGCAAACCATGTTTTATTCCTTCTTGTTTTGAAAAATACTGCACTTTAACTGGAAAAAGTTTAATGCTTCCTTTGAAGAGTCAGTTGCTATTGAAAAGTGCTTTGATTCGTATAAGTCAGAGATCCTGAAGCAGGAGCAAGAACATTTTCAATTATATTAGTTGCTTTTGTTCTGCCACAAGCAATCTTTTTCGCAATACTAGATTCTGGGAAAATAGTTCCCATTATCTTGTTACCGCAATCTTGACTTGCATAGCTGTGATGATGCTTAACACTGTGGTAAGTTAGAGTTACTTCAGCAGCTGTTATAAGATCGTCCTCTTTGGTATTTGGTTTTCTGAAAAAGCTCATAATAACTGTATTTTGCTTAATCTGCTTCACATTTTTATTATGTGTCTCTGATGTTGCATGCACTACTACTGATCTGCATCCCTTGTACTTTACTGTAAATGTATGAAGGCAAATTTTGCATTCTGCTTCAGACTGTGTTTTCTTACCCAACCAATCCTTAAAAGCATCTTCTTTTAACCATTCATCATTGACTGAACAGTGATACTTCTTTTTTGCCTTTATGCAACTTTCAGATTCAGAATCCGAATGCTTTTATTCAGCCATTGCGACTTGCAAGGTTTTACTGATCATGCGCAGTGCAGCCAAGGCAACAAATTAAGTACAGTAGACTCTAAGTTATCCAGCACCCATGGGGATTGGTACAGTACAGACTCCGCTTCCAGGGCAGCAGGTAGCTACAGGGTCGAGCTTAAGGTGTCATACATGGATGATAGTCCAGCCACACTCAAAAACATGTAGACGTAGATCTGTTAAATTTTTTTTCTATGTATAAGAAATTTCTTGTTTGGAAAACCAACCCAAGCAAGTGAAATACATAATAAAACTAAGGAAATGGTTAAGCAGCTTTTTTATTCCCCTATTCTTGGTAGATGCCAGATAAGTACCGCTTCTGGTTGCTAGAGAGTTAACTCTAAGAACAAAAAATCTGGACAAAGCAGTAAATGATGGGCAATGTTTAAAAACGGTCCCTATTTTTGGGACTTTGTCCCACTTTTATTTATGGCTTTGTCCAGATTTCTTGCTCTAAGAGGTTGAGAGGTATGCCCTAAGAGGTATGAGAGATTGTGTGTGTGTGTGTGTGTGTGTGTGTGTGTGTGTGTGTGTGTGTGTGTGTGTGTGTGTGTGTGTGTGTGTGTGTGTGTATGTGTGAGACAGAGAGAGAGAGAGAGATCGGAAGAGTGAGTGTGATATGTGAATGAATGCGTAAGTCAAGTGGCATACTTCTCAACCTCTTAGAGCAAGAAATCTAGACAAAGGCATAAATAAAACTGGGACAAAGACCCAAAAATAGGGACATGTTTTAGATATTGCTCTTACAAACTTAGAAAGTTGATAGAATAACAGGTTTTGCATTAGCATGTATTTTCTGAAGGGTATGAAGTCTGAAACTCAAATGTCTTTCATTATTTTCTAACTTCAGTCTTTAATTATTTGCCACTAATATGCCAGAAAAACACAATTTTATGAGAAATGGACCAGAAATATGAGGCAAAAATCTGGACATTCTGCCAAAATCTGTACAATTGAGAGGTAAGTGGGTGTGTGTGTGTGTGTGTGTGTGTGTGTGTGTGTGTGTGTGTGTGTGTGTGTGTGTGTGTGTGTGTGTGAGAGAGAGAGAGAGAGAGAGAGAGAGAGACAGTGATGTATGAATAGGTTTATAGGTAGGTACTAGGCTATCGGCCCAAGGGCCTAAGTAAGCCTAGCCAACAAGGTTCCCTGGCTTATGCCACCCAAGAAAGTTATTTTCCTGTGCCCCCGTCGAACAGAGCCACAGAACTGATCCCCAGGGTGCATTTCCTATTTCCCATCCACTTATCAAGATTTTTCTTGAAGAGTGCTAATGAGGAATTTTGCCTGACATAGATGGGTAGCTTGTTCCAGAGTATGGGAAGTCTCTGGGACAGGAATCTATCCCTCCGACATGTCCTGTTTATTGTGGTGACAAGGTTTAGGTCCCTAGAGCATGTAGCTCAGAGGGATTGGGATTTCGTTAGGTGTAACATGTCCAACAGCTCTGGGTTTGACATAGCTTTATATATATATATATATATATATATATATATATATATATATATATATATATATATATGTATATATATATATATATATATATATATATATATATATATATATATGAGACTAAACAAGCCTCCCTTCTTCTTAAATACAAACAACTTCGAAATCTCATCAAAAGACATGTCTGTAAAGACAAAAAGTCTTATTATAACTCTCCACAGAATAACTGTAAAACTCATCCACAGAAATTTTGGTCCACCTTAAAGACAATCCTCAATCCAGGTTGCCCTTCAAACTCCTCTCCTTACCCAAACAATAGCCCACTAGAAATTGCTACCCTTCTCAATAGACACTTTATCGAAACTGTCCAGAAACTTACTCCCACAAACCACTACACAAACACCACCTATGTCCCTCCCAAGCCTCTAAACAGTAATCTCTTCTCCTTAAAACCAGTCCCAACCTCATATATAAAGTCACTCTTTCTAAAACTAAAACCTTGCTCTCCCTCTTCTGACAACCTACCACCCACTTTCCTCATACTAGCTGCTGAACCCATTGCTTATCCAGTATCTGTCTTGATAAATAGATCTATCCAAAAATCCACAGTGCCAGACATTTGGAAATCCTTCTTCACCACCCCATTGCATAAAGGGAGAAACTCTACAGACCCTTCAAACTATCGCCCAATTGCCATCCTCTCTCCTCTCTTCAAACTTATGGAAAAATGTGTACACTCTCAACTCCTTCAATATCTCCTCTAAAACAACCTCCTCACACCCTCCCAACATGGCTTCCTCCCTAACCACAGCACCTCTACAGCTCTCCTGTCATTTACACACACAATAGCCGAAGCTCAAGACAAAAGCCTTCTAGTATCCAGCCTCTTTCTCGATCTCTCAAAACCCTTTGACACTGTTTCTCACCCTTTACTCCTGATTAAACTGTCTAACCTCTGCCTGGCTCCCTCCACCCTTACCTTCTTCTCTAGATATTTGTCTGACAGACAGCAATCTGTTCGCTGGCTCTCTGCCCGCTCGCCCTACCTCCCTGTAACTACTGGGGTGCCTCAAGGCTCCATCCTGGGTCCCCTCCTCTTCAACACCTTTACAAATGAACTATATACCTCCTGCAAACAATCAGTACTATTCCAATATGCTGATGATTCAACACTCATCTGTTCTTCCAATAACATCGCTGATCTCCACACATTCACCCAGGACACCTTTCTATCAGTGGAAAAATGGCTAGATGAAAATCTACATATCCTAAACCCTAAGAAAACCAAACTTCTGTTATTCTTCCCCTGGACATTCTCTCACCTAAAATCTAACTTTCTTATCTCATCCTCCAATAACACCACCATTCAACCTGACTCCCACACAAAACTTCTAGGAGCCATCATTGATGATGAACTTAAATTTAACCTACACATTCTACAAAATATAAAGAAAACTCACCAAAGGCTAGGTATGCTCTACCGACACCGTAGATTCCTGACCTATGATGCCAGACTGTCCCTATCACAGGCTCTTCTTCTTCCCTCCCTTCTCTGTGCCACCCCTATTCTAACTAATATTCAAACAACTACCCTGGCCAAACTCCAACAAACATACCACAAAATAGCAAGGTTCATCACAAACTCCCCCCACAACTCTCACCACTGCCTCTCTCTGAACTCCTTACAATGGCTAGAACTCCCACAACAACTTCTTCTATCTCATTTTCAAATAATCCACTCCATACTGTATAAACCATTAACCTGCCCAGCCCTGTCCTCCTTAGTGTCCACTTATATACCAACTCACACACTTCGTACCTCTAACCAACAACTCCTCAACATCTACCAACCAAAAAAATCTGTTGGTAGATTACTTTATAAATCCTCCCTATCCCAGGCATGGAATAACCTTCTATCCCATTTATGCTCCATAACACACCCTTTACAATTTAAGAAAGAACTCAAACTACACTTTATGAGGACAAAAAGCTGTACTTGCCATGACCCTACATAACCTCACTACACTCTGTTGTATACACTCCAGTAAAATATATTTATATTTTTTGCTTTTGAAATGCCTGAATTTTAATGAGAACATACATTTTTTTTTTTCTCACCTGAATCACTTTGTTTTTTTTTGAAAATGGTCATTGTACTTTTTGGCTTGTTAAACATTCATGTATACTTTATTGTATGTAATTGGAGCTTTTCTCCTTGGGTCTCCACTGAAAATGGGCTCCTGGCCCCGATGGACCAACCCAGTTAACAAATGTCAATAAATAAATAAATATAATAAATGTTAGGCAGAGATCACCTCGGAGTAGGCGATATGCTATGGAGTAAAGCTGGAATTTTTTCAGATGGTCAGTGTAGGCATCTGTTTGAGGCCAGTAATCCTCTCTGTGAGGTACTTCTGTGGCCTTTCCAGTTGCTGCAGATGTCTTGTGAGGTACAATCCAAAAGGGGCATTGCACTCTATAATGGGACTAATGAGTGTCGCGTAGAGGGGAACAATGACCTCTTTTTTCCTAGATGAGAACCCTTTTGTGATGAGTTGTGCCATGTAGAAGGATTTCCTGACTACTGTGGTGCTGTGATTATCAAAGAAGAGACTACTGTTCACCTGGGTCTCCAGGTGTCTTATCACACATTCATCGTTAAGTAGACTGCTGCCTATGTGGTAGTTCATAGGTACAGAGTTTTTACCAAAGGGGATGACAATGCATTTTTTGGCACTGAGCTTGAGCCCACGGCTATGACACTAGGCATCTGTCTCAGTGAGGCCCTTCTGTAGGATGTCCACATCATTTGGGGACTCAGTTATGGCTCCTAGTTTGCAGTCGTCTGCGAACTTCATTAGCCAAAGGCCTTCTGTGTTAGCTTGTATTTCAGAGAAGTAAATACCAAACAGGAGAGGTCCCAGGACTGAACCCTGTGGTACTCCACTTTTCACTGGTTTGAAGTCAGATTTGGAGTCTGCAACTTTTACAGTGTGGGTTCTGTCAGTGAGCCAATTGCCAACCCATTTTGTGACATAGGGATTTATATGTAGTTTAGTGAGTTTAGCTATAATTCCAGAATGGGGGATGGTGTTGAAAGCCTTGACGATGTCAAGATAGGCTGTGTGAACCACCTTGCCCTCATCTACAGTTTTGGTGATTGCCTCAAAGAAGTCGAATGAATGCGTAAGTGGGTGTGTGGCATGTGCGTGTGACAGACAGTGAGAGCGATGTGTGAATGAATGCAGGTATGAATGAGGAAGTGACTGTGTGTATGTGTGTGTGTGTGTGTGTGTGTGTGTGTGTGTGTGTGTGTGTGTGTGTGTGTGTGTGTGTGTGTGTGTGTGTGTGTGTGTGTGAGAGAGAGAGATCGGGAGAGAGAGAAAGTGAGCACGATCATGTGTGAGTGAATGGCAGTTGCTTGAGTTCCAGTTAAGAGAGAGTGAAATATCATTATTCCTGGACATTTCAGAGTTTTTTGAGTTACTTCTAGGAGACAGGAGATGCTATAAAAATCCTGGAGATTCCAGGGCAATCCTGAAAAGGTGACAACCCTACCTGGGATGTATGTTAGACTTGGTTTTGAGCAGAGCCTTCCTTCGCTGAGACAAAGTGTATGCATTTCAAACATTTTTCCTGAATTTCTCCATCGTGATCCAAACATCTGCAAGGGACCTTCTCAGGATTGTAGTATACATGGCATCGATGAAAACCATGCTGCCCTTTGCCAGACTACACAAGAAGAAAATACAGTGGTACCCCAGATCTGTCTGGACTTTGCATTTATACCCTTTGGCTTTTCAGATTCCTGTTCTGGAATTCGTAAAGATGGAGACTGAATAGTGGGTAGACCAGATAGTTTGTAATCCAGGTCTTCCATTTATCCCTTTGAACTCCCACTGTAGTTAGTCAGCACAGATTCTTCAGACCTGGTGTGGTGAGCAATTTCAAAGCAGTTAAAAGTCCAAGCTCTGTGGGACCCAGTGGACAGACAGAAGCACATACATGTCAGAGAAAGATGCTGGCCATCATCAATGCTTTGAATGCCTTGAAGTATCTTTGGTTCCCAGAAACACTGCAAGTGTGCACAGACAGCACCTACTTTTCTTGCAGACTGGCTGTGATAGCATGGGAGGTGACAATTCCACTTAGTCTTAACTGATCAGGCTTCATACATTTCATCAGAGGAAAACCTAACTGCAGACTAGCACAACAGACCAGGATAGACCCCTACACATGGAAACTCCATTCTTTCAAAAACAGATTCAAGTATGGGAAGCTCCTCAAGTTTATCTATTTGCCTTCTCTCAGAATGGACAACTAAAGAAATTCTGCTCTAGGATTCCTTGTAGTCAGACCTGGTAGACAAATGCTTTCTTGCTTTTCCTCCTTTTCCAGTGATTACCAGAATTCTTCAAAAGCTCCAGAAGGACACAGGACACTGCAAAAAATGTGGTGGTGACTTTTTTCTGGCCAAGACAACAGCAGTTCTCCCTTTTTTCTTTCTAGTAAAGGGCAATTACCACAAGCTTACCCTCAGGACAGATTAACTCACACAAGAAAGGGGGAGTTTGATACACTCCAGTATGAAAACTCTTCAACTAACTGCCTGGATGAGCAGATTTTGAAACCTTTTTGGCACCCTTTGTCTGATAATGTTTAGTATATATTAAAGGAGGTGAAAAAGCTTGCTTGTAGAAAATCATATATATGTAAATGGAAAAGATTTTCTAGCTGGTGCCATTCAAAGAACCAGGACCCTTTTCAGACCAGGTTATCTATGGTTCTTGAATATTTGTATGTGTTACTGTACAATG
Source organism: Protopterus annectens (assembly GCF_019279795.1). Taxonomy (NCBI): domain Eukaryota; kingdom Metazoa; phylum Chordata; order Ceratodontiformes; family Protopteridae; genus Protopterus; species Protopterus annectens. Next base: position 294,622,931 of record NC_056731.1, read on the forward strand.
GTTTGTCATACTCTTCTATCAAAGTACACTTGTTGCCATTTTTGCTTGTCTGCCTTTAGATTCTTCCCTTTTGAGCAATGGTCAACTTAAAACAGTTTTTGAAAGGGGTCTTTCATACTTGCCCACCCATGAAACAGGTGGTTCCTTCTTGGGATCTCAGTTTCATATCTGAAAGTTTTACACTGCCTCTATTTGAACCAGCTAACAAGGCTTATTTGAGGTTCTTAACATGGAAGACTGTTTTACTTTTTGCTCTGACATCTGCCGAGTTAAAAAGTTCTTATGTTGAATAAGCCTTACCTTATTTTTCACAGGAACAGGTTTTCTTTGAGAAAAAAAATATACATTTATATCAAAAGTTATCTCATATTTACTTTAAGCCAGACCATTAATCACACAGTCTTCTTTTATGATCTAAAGAACAAGGCAGGAAGAATTGTTCACTCTCTGGACGTACAGAAGCAGCTCAGATACTAACTAGACAAACTTGAAATTTCAAGACAGCTGATCAACTGTTTGCCTCCTATAAAGGTAAGAGGAAAGGACAACCTGTGACTAAGCTAACTGTTTCTAGATGGCTGTCCCATGCTATTATCCTTTGTTATACTCAGCCCAATAAACCACTTCCCGGCAACGTTACAAGTAATTTTACATGGGTGTTGGTTTCTTTGGTGGCTTTCTAGAAAGGGGTGGACTCAGGAAGCATTTCAGAGACACCAACTTGGTCCTCTGTATACATTTTTACAAAGCACTACAAACTAGATTTGTTTTCAGATCTGGAACAGGTTTTGCCAGAACCCTTTTTAAGGTGTTTCTGGAGTATTAGTTGTTGCTTCCCTTCCCTTTTTTTTACTCCTGACTAAGCCATGGGAATCCACCCAAATGGCTTAAGCTACTACAATTGAGATCCATGTATGGACACAGTACAGTTGTTTAAGTAAACTTACAACAGAAGATGTCCTAATGGATCATTGTTGCAGTAGCCATTCCTTCATGCAGCTCCCTATTTTTTTCTCTTTGTGTTCTTATTTTAGTTTCCCGAGTGAGTTTGTTTGTATCCTTTTGCATGTAGTTATAATTCACTTTGTTTCCTAGTGCAAGTATGCAGGGCTCTTGCCTCCTTCCTGAAAAAATCTGCTTTGAAGTATTTTGGCATTCAAACTGGCTTTTATAGGGAGTACCTCAAGCTTTACTGTCAGTTGGAGTGCATGGGCATGCCCAAAGATTTGGGAAGCTGGCCAGTGTGTATGGGGTAATACCCAAATGGCTTAGGCTACTGCAAGTTGATCCATTAGAACAAATACTCTTATGCTCAGTTTACTTACACAGCTGTTTTTTTCTGTGGTCCACAGCAGTAAGGGATGAATTCTTGAACCTTTTCTCCTTCTACAGACTTAAGCCACTGGAAAGGAGGGGCCATATAAGATTTTGTTAGAATTATTCTGTGCTTCTCAACAGAAATTCATGACCTCTTATATTTCTCTTCTTTCAATGATTTAAGCCACTGGAAAGGGAAATCGGTATGGGGTTTTGTCAATACTGTTCTGTGCTTCTGGTCAGAGACTGATGACCTCTTGTACATTTTTGTTCTCCATTGATTTAAGCCACTGAAAATGGGAGCAGTATAGGATTTTTTTCAGAACTATTCTGTGCTTCTCAGCAGAGAGTGATGACCTGTAATACTGTTCTCCCCCCACTGATTTTAGCCACTGGGAATAGGGAACAGTATAGGGTTTTATCAGTACTGTTTTGAGTAAATCTATTCACAGCAAAACACAGTGTTGTGATGCCTGCTAGATGTGGTAAGGGGATTAAAAACCTGAAGGGGGCTTATTCACTATGACAGGATAGTTTTGTGGTGCTTTCCAACCTGTAACATACACCTGCTTAGGTAAATTATGTTACCCCCCCCTTTACACATCATCTGTCCACATCACACATTGCTGTCATGTCAGCCCAGAGGTAAGCTTCTCTGATCAGGATGCGTGTTTTCTTCTAGTGCTATAATTATGGCACAGTGGTGGATGCATGTGGAGCAAACTACTGTATTTTGGGATTCAGTCCATCCACAGTTTTGTGGTGGTATATATGGCCACAACACTGCTACTATTGTGTTGCACCATATGTCATTCTATTCACAAGATGGGCGGATAACAGTTTCCTGGCCAGTGAACATATAGTTCATTGCTGACAGTTTGTGTATTTGATTGCTGCCTGTTACAAAGATCTGGCCCACAGCCGAGGTAGGATAACTTTACTGCATGAGAGAATTAGGCTCTGCTACATATCATCCATATGTAAAGGGCTAGACTGGTAGGAAATCATGATGACAAAGGCCACCATTAATGTGTCTGGGAGGACAGCTCCCCAAATATCAGTGCTGTAGGAGCCATAAATATACCATACAAATATGTAAATGATATGTCATAGACATGAATGACTATGATGCTAAGATAGCAAAGCAGTAAGCAGACCAGATGGATGTCACTGGTGGGAGACTTCCACTACTATCCCTTTCCAATACTGAAGAGTTGTTTTTTGTATCCCTGAGGAAAAAAGATGGTGCCCAAGGGATCATTGATGTTGAGTTACTACAACATAGAGGTATTTCATTACAGTTGTTTAAATACATTACTTGTGCTAGTCATGTCAGTATTGTGATAGTAGTCACAAACATGGTATGTCTATGTCACAGATGAGGTAGGTGTGTGTGGTCACCCACTTTTGTAATGGATGGAGACAGACCAAGTTCATAGGTTCATAGGTAAGCCACATTCAGTTATCTGTACATGCCATGAATGCTAGTAATGGGCATATGTGATGATAACCTTCACTTACTTTTAGATCCCTCAGACAGAGTGACAGACAAGGAGAGCAATCTACATAAGGACATATTCCTTTCAGACTTTCCTTACTGTATACTGCATCAGCAAAAGTTATACATGCATATATGCTTGCATATGAGTGGATGCCATCTTGTCATGGTGCGTTCTTTATATCTTTTTATTTCTTACTGGAGAGATGTCCTCTATGTCTTCATCAACTGACCTTAATAGAGGGGGTGGTAATGGTGGTAGTGTTGCAAATCACATGCCAAACAAGACACAGTGGAAGGTGAGACTGTGTACAGGTCCATAGCAGGCACAGTGTCCAGACAGCTCTGCCTCCAGTCTACATGACAGTCAGGAGTTGCCTAATGTTGTTGTTAGCATGTGTGGTGAGTATGAGACAGATTGAGTACAGTCGAGAGTCTGCCTATGGTAGTACTGTCACTGGTGGGACATGCAGCAGTCATGTAAGCCAAGTCAATAGTGGGGTTGCCATGAGCAGCTGATATATAGGTGTGACAGGATCTCTAGATATCTGCCTGTTGCTGCAGTCCATTGAATGGTTGCATCACCATATCTATATAGCCGATAATGCCCTCGTAGGGAGCCACACACTGAATTTAATGTAATTTACCCATACTACATGACAGTTTTGAAAGGTGCCACTGCAGAACTCATAAGCAGCATAGGACAGCACGTAGATGCTATAGTTAGCATTGTACAGTGTGTACAGCAGGCCATGTCTGCACAATAGTGCAGACTCAGGGTACTGCACATGCCATTGTGATGATATGGGCTAGTGCAAGCATAGCCAGCTGGAGTATGTGTGTGTGTGTGTGTGTGTGTGTGTGTGTGTGTGTGTGTGTGTGTGTGTGTGTGTGTGTGTGTGTGTGTGTGTGTGTGTGTGTGTGTGTGTGTGTGTGTGTATGTCAGCTACTGGAAGCAGAGAGACAAAGCACTGGTTTCACAGACAGGGTGCTGGAGGACTTGGCTTGGGCACTCGCTGAGGACTTAATTCTACAGTTGTACCAGTGGGAAGTCTTATTGGGAACCTGGAGGGAAACAGATATAGAAACCCAGACCCCGGACCGTGTGTGTTACCTGTTTGCTCTTAAGGGAAAATCTACTTGATCTAGATAGCTGCATCAAGAAACACTGAATATATCCATTTATATTCCAAGTGAATGTCACTCTCCAGTGTCAGCGGTGAGGATTCAGGCTCCTTGATTACTGGCCCAGTGTGGGGACATCACATACTGGTGAGCAGTGGTGTGAATATTGAAATTCTGTAGCCTGTAAGCAGTTGTCACTAAAGGTGTACTCTCAAGCAGCCACAAGGTGAACATTCAGTTTCATTTCAAACAATTTTATTTATTTATTTATTTATTGTTTGTTGTTTGTTTAGTTTAGTAGTCAGGGAGAGCAGGCAAAAATGTCAGCAGAGGATTATGGCAAGCTGACAAAGAAGCAGTTGTACAAGATGTGTGAAGCCAAAGGACTGGGGTATGCCAACCTGACTAAAGAGGAAATGATTTCAGCCTTAGTCAAAGCTCAGACCAGCATCCAGGAGGATAACCAATCTGGGGATGGGAATTTGTAGACCTCAGAAACAGCACAGTTTAACTTTCAGCACAGGACTTAAAAATCCATCTGGAGTTAGAGAGACTTGAACTGGAAGCCTAACATTTGGAATTAGAATCAACAGAGAGACTGTGGCATTTGGAGGCTGAAGAAAAGGAGAAACAAATGGAATTAGAATCAGCAGAGAGAGTGCAGCATTTTGAGGTTGAAGAAAATGAGAAGAACCGGCAACATGACAGGGAGATGCTGACTCTTTGCCAGGGTCATGGAGGTAATGGGGAAGGGAATATCCAAACGCTAGAAGCAACAAAGGTCAGTAAAAATTTCCTCCACAATTTACAGGGTATGATCATTTTGATTGCTTTATTCATATGTTTGAAAGAGTATGCAAACAGTCTAATGTTGACTGAGTAAATTTCCTGACCCCCTTACTCTACAGTAAAGCTTTAACTGCTATTTCTGAATTGTCTGATACTGATTGCTTAAACTATGGTATAGTTAAAAAATGTTTATTGGAATGTTTTAAGTTAACACCTGAAGCATACAGATGAAAGTTTCGTGGGCACAGACACAAGGCAGATGAAAGTGTGTTTGAGATTATATTGCTGGGTTAAGAACTTATTTTTACAAGTGAGTGAGTGGGTGCTAGGTCACCACTTCTGAAGGGCTGGCAGACCTTTTGGTGAGGAAACAAGTCCTTAGCACGTTGCTTGAGGACAGGAGAATCTGGTTGGCAGACTGAGAATGCAACTCTGCAGATAAGCTGGGGAAAAAGAGGGATCACTACTTAGCAAGCAGGGCATCACTGCACAGGAAAGGAGTACCCAGTGCTGCACATGGATATAAGGGAACCCATCGTGGGCATCCTAAACTGCCCAAAGAGAGTCCACCAGTAACAGGGAAAGGTACTAGTTCAGGTACACGGCCAGGATCAAGGGTTAAATGTAACCAGTGGGACCATGTAGCACACAGATGTCCATGGAGGCAAGATGATGAACAAAAGGTAGGGGAGACAGCAAGTAGCAATAACAGAATGCCAGTGGTAAGTTGCCTGGAGACAGCAGGGGTACGAAACTACCACCAGAATTTGTATCCTATCTTGATGGATGGAAAACTGGCCACTGCCAAGAGAGAGACACAGCCTCTGATATAACCATTGTGAAGCCTGCAGTGGTTAAAGAGGAGCAGTACTTGCTTGGGCAGTCCATTCCAGTCAGAGCTTTAGGACGGATCCCATTCCAAATGCCGTTCACCAGGGTTCACCTTGACTGGGAGGGTGGAAAAGGAAGAAAGCATGTAGGTGTGTTTGAGGATATCTCTGCAGATGTCTTGATAGGGAATGATTTTGATAATGCAGTACCTTGTGTGCATGCAGTGACATGCAGTCAGGCTTGGAGACAGGCATATGGGTCTGGTAGCCTGAGGGAGACCCAAACAGACCATACCCCTGAAGCCAGGACTGGTGATGTTGTTAAGTCAGGAAGGGTGCCACCCTGTAGCAGTGAGCCTCAAGATGAGCCACAGCTGCTGGTAGGTATTGATGTTTCCTTAGACAGAGTGACTGCAAGGGCAGAGGTGAGTGGTAATACCCAGGCTGACAGTAAGGCATGGCTGTCAGAAGATATCAGACTTCCTGTGGAAGGGGAGCTGGGAAAAGTCATAAAGATAGAGTTGAGACAGGCTCAGATCTCGGAACCTATATTACAAGGCTTGAGGGAGGTAGCTAGGGGGGCACCTGATTCTCAAGGAAAAGGGGAGTCTGTATTCTGGTACAAAGGGTTACTGTATAGAGAGTGGACCCCTGAGGGAGGGCTATCATCTGGCACTTCTAGCCATAGCCCATGACATTCTTTTTGCAGCTCATATGGGCATAAAGTGTACCAAGAGATGTACTATGCAGAACGTTTATTGGTCTGGGATTGCTAGGGATGTAACAGGGTACTGCAGAACCTGTGAGCAGTGCCAAAAAGTAGGCAAGGCAGGAGACAAGGTCAAAGCTCCTTTGATGCCTTTCCCTCTGATTGAGGAGCCAATTCAGAGGGTAGCTATAGATATTGTGTGGCCTCTGAGTACCCTAAGCTCCACAGGGAAGAGGTATATCCTGATGGTAGTAAATTATGCTACTAGATACCCTGAGGCAGTGGCTCTCTCCTCCATTGAAAACAAGAAGGTCGCAAATGTTTTGCTAGAGATTTTCAGCAGGGTAGGTTTCCCAAGAGAAATACTGACTAACAAAGGTTCCTGTTTCTTGTCAGACCTGCTGGCTTATTTGTGGAAGCACTATGGGGTGAAGCATCTAAAGACCACCCCTGCCATCCCCAGAATAATGGTCTAGTGAAGAGGTTAAACTTTACACTAAAGACCTTGCTACGGGCATCTGCACACCAGTTTAAGAGAGAGTGGAACAAATATTTGCTCCAGGTATTGTTTGCATACAGGGAGGTGCCCCAGGAATCCCCAGGTTTTTCACCCTTTGAGTTGTTGTATGGGCATAGGGTGAGGGGGCCCTTAGATTTGATTTCTGATGAGTGGGAGGGTGAGTGTGAATCCCCCAAGGAGTCTGTTGTGGCATATGTTCTAAACCTCAGAACAAGGCTTAGGGAGCTCATGGGTTTGGCCCAGAAGAATCTGGCAGGAGCCTAACAGCAGAAAAAGGTGTGGTATGACATTAATATTGAAGCCAGAGAGTATGCGGTGGGACATGAGGTTAGAGTGCTCATTCCTGTTAGACACAATAAGCTGCAGGAAGCTTGGGAGGGACCCTTCAAAGTGGTAAGGAAGGTCAATGATGTTAACTTCATGGTAGAACCGCTAGGCAGGAGGCAGGAGGCAGGGGCACAAACTGTACCAACTTAATGTGATGAAGCCTTACCATGATAGGGAGGGCCTTATGCTGAGTATTTGCAGTGGATGGCAGGAGGAGTCTGAGGGGGATCTGGGTGACTGATCTCCTCAGTGAGGCATGGACTGACACCTCAGTGGAAGAAGTAGAAACATCCCAGCAGCTATCACCTACCTAGGCCCAAGAAATTCAAGCAGTGTTACAAGAGTTTTGGGACATGTTCACTGAAAAACCAGGGTGCACCCAACTGGTGCAGCACCATGTGGATACAGGGCCCAAAAGACCTATCAAGCAAGCCCCTTACAGGGTGCCTGAGTGACTCAGACTGACTCTGAGGAAGTAGATACAGGAGATGTTGAAACTGAGAGTAATCCAGGAGTCCAGCAGTCTCTGGGCCTCCCCAGGGGTGCTGGTATCAAAGAAGGATTGCAGCACCAGGTTCCGTGTGAACTACAGAAGACTAAATTGTCACACAGAATCAGATGCTTACCTCATGCATAGGACAGATGAAGTTTTATAAAAGCTGGGTGGAGCTAAGTATTTGATCACTACTGAACTGACCAAGCGCTACTGGCAGGTGCCCTTGACTCCCATGGCTAGAGAGAGGTCAGCCTTTTTTACTCCTTTTGGATTATGCAAGTTCAGAAAGATGCCCTTTGGGATGAAAAATGCCCCAGCAACCTTCCAGAGGCTGGTAGATCGTATCCTAGCAGGAGCAGGAAATTATACCCTTGCTTACCTTGATGAAATTGCCATCTACAGCCATTCCTGGCAAAAGCACCTTCAGCATGTCATGGAGGTGCTGAGCAAACTGCAAATGGCAGGGCTGACCATTAAACCCAGTAAGTCTCAGATGGGTATGGCAGAGGTCTCCTACCTGGGACATACAGTGGGGAGGGGTAAGATCAGGCCAGAGCCTGCCACAGTGGAAACCATTCAGGCATGGCATGCCCCTGTTACCAAAAAGCAGGAGATGGCATTCTTAAGGAGAGCAGGGTACTATAGAAGGTTTGTCCCCAATTATTGTACTATAGCCCCTCCCCTCACAGACCTGACAAGGAAAAGATGGCCAGATAAGGTAGTATGGACCCCAGCATGTCAGCAGGCATTCCAGAAGCTTAAATGAGCTTTGGGAGGACCCCCCCCATGTTAGCCAGTCCAGATTACAACAAAGAATTTGTTGTGCAGGTGGATGCTTCAAACCATGGGGTAGAGGCTGTACTTAGCCAGGTTTCCTCAGAGGGAGAAGAGCACCCAGTGGTATATCTCAGCCGTAGACTTCAACACAGGGAGGAATGTTATGCAGCGTAGAAAAAGAATGTCTAGCCATAGTATTGGCACTGCATAAGCTTCAGCCTTATCTGTATAGAAGGAAATTCACTGTAGTTACAGACCACAATCTATTAAAATGGCAACACAGAGCCAGCCAGCAAAATGCCATTTTTAAGGTGAAGCTTAGGATTGCAGGAATATGACATGACAAGTACAACATCGTAGTGGGGTAAGCAATGCCAAAGCACATGGGCTCTCAAGACAGGGATAACATATTCCCAGATAGGCTTATTTCTCTCAGGCCATGTTTCTCAGGTGTCACTTGAAAAACTAGCTTGAGTCTTCAGGGGGGGGGATATGAGCTAGTGGCAGTATAGCCAGGTGGATCTCTGTCAATAATATGTCCTTGGAATATCAAACTGATTTATAAAAAATGCTTATGTTACAAATGTATTAGAACTGTATGTCATTTGAATATCAAACTGATTTGTACAGATGCTTATGTTACAAATATATTAGACCTGTATGGCATTTGAAAATCAAAATGTGCTTGTAAAGTTGCTAGTGTTAAAAAATGTGTCAACAGTGGGTCTTGCTGGACAGAGAAAGAAAATACACATGAGACTGTAACTATATATGTTAGCAAAGGACATTGGACGAGAAGGGGTTAAACAGCTAGCTTACTTCTTACTTTAAGAAAAATACTGTTAATTGGACCACCTGTTGGGCCATGGAAGTGATCATCACACAGCTCTGAATAGGACCAGAGACAGCATGTCTGGAAGAAGTCTTTGTTCATTAGCTCAGTAAAAAGAGGTGAAGCCACAAGCACTGCCATGAACATTAGCAAAATTTTGGATATTCATTTACAACATCTATGCTAACATACTGTCTCAAGCTTCAAAAGGGAATGGTGCGAGAACCTGGAGTCAGGTGACCAGATGATGTCATTCTGCCAGCCACCTTGGAAATTTTAGATATTACAAAGTGAAATCTCTCAGTAGTGAGTATTCTGTCTTTGGCCTGACAAGAAGGATCATTTACCACATCACCTGCCTTGCTCTATTAAGTATGGAATAGTAATTATCCAAGATTCAGTCAGGAAAATATAGTGAAGCCTAGTTTACATATTGTTTTTCTTTATTTGTCTGACTCTGTCCATCAATGTTATTTTCAATATTTCCTGTGATCTGAACTATGTGGTTTACTGTAAATATATATTCAGTATTTTCATGCTCCTTATTACTTATTATTAAATATACTTAAAACTTGTATTGTGGCTGGGCCTTTTAGAAAGTATTTAACCTTTGGGAGTAGTTATATTTATTTGGTGACACTGTGTGGACCACTTCTGAAGGCCTAACTGTCTTGGTCAACTACTAACATCTGTATTAGTATTAATAATAATATAATTTGGCACCCTTTGTTAAGGGCCTTAGGGTAGCTAATTGTGGATTGTCTGGTGGCAGGGATAACTACTTATACTCTGGGCATAAGGGGGCACAGCACGTAAATGTGTGTGTGTGTGTGTGTGTGTGTGTGTGTGTGTGTGTGTGTGTGTGTGTGTGTGTGTGTGTGTGTGTGTGTGTGTGTGTGTGTGTGTGTGTGTATGTGTGTGTGAAAATCAAATCTCACAGTGTGTGTGTGCTAGCTACTTGGAGCAGGGACACAAAGCACCGGTTTCATAGGGATGGTGCTAAAGAACTTGGCTTTGGCACTCAGCTGAGGACTTAACACTACAGCTGTACCAGTGAGGAGTCCTACTGGCGACCTGGAGGGAGACAGATATATAAACCCACACCCCGGCCCGAGTGTGTTCCCTCTATGCTCTTAAGGGAAATTGTACTTGGTGCAGAGAGCTGCATCTGGAAATACTGCATGTATCAATTTGTATTCCAAGTGGGCATCCCTCTGCAGTGTCAGTGGTGAAGATTCAGGCTTTTTGATTACTGGCCCAGTGTGGGGACGACACAGCCATGCACACACATTGACCCAACTTGTAGCACATTCCACATGGAGTAGGTGTCTGTGTGGCTATGTGCTTGCTACCCATGGTACATGTTCTGTTATACTACCAGCTACACAGTAACCACCAGGTGATGTAGATGGCAGTAGTGCTCCTGTATATCATGGTTGATTATCTCCCACCCAAATGTGATGTCATACCCACAGTATCTACCCGCTTTTAGCAATGGTGACACTACATTGCTACCTCAAGTCCACGACTGCTCATCTCCTGCTAGGGACAGCAACAGACATGGTAGTGGCCAACAGTCAGAAAGTCTTCAGCTATGATACTATGTACCACACACTGCCCCTTTCCACTCTCTGCTTATGGTAATGATGACTGTTGTGTCCTCTACTAGCTTTAGTTGATACATTTGTCACTATATATCTGCTGCCTCTGGCTAAGGACATTTTGTTTACCAATCACATGTATGTTGATCTTAATCAACTGTGGGGTATCTGCGTGGCTATCTGTGTACTGTTTGTGTTATTCAGTGCCATCATGCCACAGGGATTCAGATCTGACATGCCACAAATAGCTTTGTAACTACCATACCTCAAGACACTGTTAATGTGATCACCCTATATGGTTTCCTGCTGTTTGTTTTTCACCATCTGCACTTGTTAGGAACACTTTGTGTGTTATGTCTATGACCACAGTGTACGTAGGCATGCATGTTATGGCAAGCCCAAGTATATACGTGTATAGTAATTTTTTATCTCCATAGTGCCAGACCTGTTTTGTGTTTGTTGCCTATCTTTAATATGTACTTGCAGACCTCTGACCATGTTAACAATTCCTCCCACTGTCTGTATCTCGGAATGACTGCCCTGCCTTTCCATCCTGTTTCTCATGTGTTGTTTTTTATGACTGATATGTACATGTGCCTTGCACGTCTATAGTAAAATTCCTGTCCATCCTGATACTGGTGATGCAGGTGGTGAGCAGTGGTGAGCACATGTGGCAGATGTGGTTTGCAGTAGTAGCTGTATACTTGCATGGTTAGACCATGGTCATACTGCCACAACAATGCCATCCCTATATCTGTTTCCACAGTCTGTGTAACAGTCTTTTGTATACCTCCCTCGTTCTGTGCATTATGTTGCCTATCTGGTGCTGTGTCCCAACTGCAGAATTACTAGCATTATCCCACTGATATCTGAACTATACTGTCAAAGTCATGCTTCAAGAAATATTATCCGTAGAAATCTCCCTACACATAATCACCCTTTTCCATCCTGCCTACTCAGCTGCATGGTTGCAGTCTTGTCTATATGCAACCTAACTTTGCAGCAGTCTATCTTGCAGTAGTGCAGTGGCATTCACTCAAGCATATCTTTGGTATTATTTGAATGTGCCAGTGCTGTCTGGCTTCTTATGTATGCACCTGTCATGCTATTGCTACATTGCATTCTGCTTGTATGTTTGCATACAACTACTGTATGCATCTGTGTCTGTCTACTATGTACACTATACATGTATCTTGCTGCATAGTAAATATGTACGTGTGATGGCTACAATTGCAGCTGAGACATAGGTGTGTGGTATATGATGTTTTGGACACTGGATGTGCTTGGCTTGTCATCTGTGTATGTCTGTACATGTTGCATTTCATGGCATGAAACTGAACACGACTTTGCCAGGCTGCCTGACAGTCTTTATCTGTTCCGGGTTTCAGGTCTGAGATTTGGCATAAATAACCTGATTTACCACTTTGCTGAGTATATCCTAGTCACTGGCCACATCAACAGGTCATCCTCTACCATGATGTCCAACATCACAGCCTGCAGGACTGATTCTGCACTGTATTGCAGCATCCCTGCCATTCTGTAGTATTATATTTTTTCTCTTCACCAATTTTTGTATCTTCCACCAGCTATCCTGTTTAGACATTTTCCATCAAATACCAACTGATTTTGGTGACATTTATTAGTGTTTTGGGTAGTGTTGCAAAATCAAGTTTAAGTCCATTTGTATTGTTTTATTATGCCACTTCTGATTACCATATATGCAACATAGCTGACTTTTTCTGGAATAGCAGATACTGTCTGCTTAACATAACTCTTTCCCAGTGTCTTGCATTTAATGCAACTTTGTTTTAAAACATGACCCCAATAAGGTAAGCAATTTCCCAACCCAAAATGCACAGAGTAACTAATACCTGCAAAACTTTGAACAGTGTAGCACAATGACATGGGAAACTGAGAAACAGAAGCACAACAGCATGGGTGTTTGTTCACAATATTTAAAAGATATGTCTAATACTACATGTATTAAGTTCAGGTATAAAGTATTTGAGACTTTTGATGGTGTGTACAAACACTACACAAATAATAGTTATTACTACACATATTACTGCCAATATACTAAGAAAAAAAGCAAGTTTAGTTAATTTCATATGTTAAAGATGATTGCTTTTAACCTCATGGCAAACATATTAAAATATTCAGTATAATTACTCATACGTATTGTTATTTGATGTTATGTTTTTAATTCCAGCTGTTATTGTCGCTGTATCACTATAAACCCATTTAGTAGGTGTTGTTTTCTTATATACAGTTAACTGATTTTATGATTTAATTCCAGAAATTATTGCCTGTGTAGCAGTAGAGACCTAATTATTGTACATGCATACACTCATTCATTGCTGTACAAATCTAAGCTGTATGCCTTTCAACAATTTCACCTATTTTTGTATAAACCTTTGCTATAAGATTACATGACTTTTTCTGTGTTGCTTTTATGCTTCAGATAATTGTCACAAGAAAGAAAAATATTTGGTTTGTTTCACCAAATCACTACTGCTACCAAGCCTCTTATAATGAACATAAACTAACCTAAAACTTGTTTACAGAATATTCTAGCACCTTATAAATCCTGTTCCAATGTTTTTACAGGACTGTTGTTTTAATACAGCAGAAGATATGGCAGAGAGCTGAAGATGTTAATGATCTTGTGTAGTCTGCCAGATAAATAGCTTGTTGCCCATCTCTTACTTGTAATTCCTTGTTAAAGGTCTCACCTTCTGTTATCCCTGAGGTCCAAATGAATGTAATTCTGTTTGATGTATGCCTTTTATCCTAGCACAGGTTGCATGGGAAGCAACACAGAGTGCATGCAGCACATTTTATCTACAGACATTTGGCAGCACAGCCTGTCCCACTGCCACTATAAATTGCTTTTGATGCTAATGATTCTGTCACTCTGGAAGATATGCACCATGAATTCTAATCACATGAATGTCCTGGTTGCTTCATTTTACAAGACGAAGCATTGTCAGTAAATTTTGTTGCGTGAAGGTGTGTTGGTATGCTGTATAAAATCCCTACTGCATTGCACTTTTCATTATCTTGCTGTGATAAAGAGAACACTGTGACTAATGTTTCACTTAAATGCATGTTTGAAAGTAGGCAATAGATTATCAGCAGTGCCCTTTCATAATTTTTGAAGGTCACAGCATTACATTTTTTCAGCAAGATATTCTGTTACCACATCCATCTACAGATTGCAGCTCTGACATTGGACTTTGCTTTCTTGATGGAGAGAGTTGGGACTATTGCCCAGTGCCCCTAGAACAGTAAAAATCAAACCAGCCTTGCAGTGTTTAAACTTTGGCACTAGTTTAGTTTCATAAATTCAAGGCAGAGGATCATTTCTTTCTTCTGGCCCCTTAATATGTAAAAAAAAAAAAAAACTGGTAGTTGCCGAAATGATGGACAGCTAAGGCAACATTGTTCATTGGCTTGGTTTACACAAGTGACCAAATCAAGTCAGGCATGCTAGAAAAACAAATAATTAGTCACTATTATGCTTATTTTTTTAATATGAAAAAAAAAACTACCAAGTAAACTGCAGAAATAAAAGATGAATGGCAGCTAGAAATACATGTGACACAAGTATAAGATTACCCAACTTTTTTGCACTTTTCTTCTTTGCTTATCTTTCTGCCACTTTCAGTATGCTTAGAGTTACAAGCCAGTCACAAATTATATCTTCAGGCGGGTCATTTAGAAATGAGAAGGTCACAAGTTTAACAGAAGGCAGATCTAGCTATAGAAATGGATAGCATGAAGAAAAAACATGATTTAAATATTGTATCTCACCTGAGCAATTTTGAATAATTCAGCTGGAAATTGATAAATCCAAAGATTTTTTGAATATGTCAGCACAGGTACTCTTCTGTAGTGTTCAAATTATATTAAAAATGTGAATGAGTTTTTGTCTAACAGAGTAACTGATTCAGATAATCTGCAAAATCGACATGCTGAGTGTATTCTTCAAATAAATCTAGTAGGATTCTGAGTAGTGCATTATGAATAATCACCAGTGTTTGCTAGTAGTTATGGCCTCTTCAATTCCATTTTAATTTGAAAGCACCTCTTCATTCAATTAACAATGAATTTATTAGGCCATTATAAAAAATGGCAGTGGTAGATTCCTTGGGCCATGAGCTGATTTCAAACCATGCCCCGCACACACTTTTTGGACCACACATAAAAGGGCATGACAGTGGTTTAGTGGATAGCATTGTCACCTCACAGCAAGAGGTTCTCCAGTTCAGTTCTTGGCTGGGGTGCCTTCTGTATGGAGTCTTCATGTTTACCCTGTGTTTGCATGGGTTTCCTCTGGGTGTTCCCATTTTTCCCTCATTCCAAATACATGCAGTAGGTGCACTGGACACTCTAAACTGGCCACAGGTCTGAGTGTGCATGTGAACTTGTGGTATGGAAGAAAAGCAGCAGCAGGGTTAGTCACCTGGGGGTGTGAAACTTGGCTCTAGATGTTTGCCAGTGATGAAGTGACACCCTGACCCCATGTGTGAAAATTGGAAAATGGGTTGTGGATGGATGGATGGATGGATGGACATAAAAGCAGATGTTCTTTTTGATTTATTTTACCAATTTAAGACAATTCAAACTGCTGTCTTTATAATCTGCCAGTATATATGCTTGCCCATTACAACCACTTGACTATGTACACCACAAATGTCTAATAACAAATGTCCACAGTAAAGTATTCTAGCTTGTTTTGCACACATGCATACTTACTTGACATGCAAACCAGACTAATGAATTTTTACCTTAATCATGACAGAAGTGTCAGCCATTACCTCCAAACAACCTTTGTATCCAGCATTTATAGCTCAGTCGTTGACCATGTACACATCAGATATCTGATTGAAGTGAAAATAAATATATAAATACACAATAATGTATTTCAAGTTTGTTGCACATAAACACCCAGCAGTCCAAATAGCCCAAATTATTTTGCACAAATGTATAGTAGTTCTGCAAACCCAGACTGCTTAAACTGAGCAAATAACAAGAGAGTAAGTTACTTTCCTTTACATACAGCCCTCCCCATACCCTTACCCAGAACTTATAGCCACTTTGTTGTATACACCTCATCTGACTGTGATAAAAATAATACCAGTCAACCTCTTAACACAAGAATCAGGGAAAAAGCCAAAAAATAATGAGAGACAAAAGCTCAAAACCAGGGACAGTTTTAAATATTGCTATGATATACTTCAAAAGTTGTAAGAATAACAGTTTTTGCATTAGCAAAAAAATGTCTGAAGGATAAGAAGTTTGAAACTCAAATAACTGTCATTATTCATTAACTGTAATCCTCAATAATTTGCCAGAAAACCACATATTTTATGAGGAACAGACATAAAATTAAGTAGAACCAGGGACATTCTGCAAAAGTAAAGATATTTGACAGCTATAAAATTTCAACTATGTTTCATACAAACAGTAGCCATAAATATGCAAGCCTATTTCTCACATATACACATTAGTCCAGCAAAGCCAACTGGTTAACAACTGCTAAGAGTATAAGTTACTTTAATCCATATTCAGCCCCAACCCTCACCCAGAATTTATAGCCACTTTGTTGTGTGCACCTCATCAGACTGTGGTGAAAAAATAATACCCCTTAACCTCAGGGCAAGAATCAGGAAAAAGCTATAAAATAATAAAAGAATGAGAGACAATGGCTCATAATCATGGACAGATTTTAAATAATACTGTTATATAAATAGAAAGATGCTGGGATAACAGTTTTGCTGTGGCATGTTGTCTGAAGAATATAATGTCTTAAAACTCAAAATATGGAATATTTTAGTGGCTGCAATCTTCAATGACTTTTCAGAAAACTAAAGTTTTTTTCAAGAGGAAACCAGAAATACAAGGCAAAATCAGGGACAGTCAATAAAATGAGTGACAGTTTCAACTTTGTTTCACACAAACAATAACAAGAGAATAAATATTCTAATGTATTTCATGAAAATACACAGTAATTCTGTAACGCCAGACTTTAAACTACAAAAACAAGAGGAGGGTAAGTTGCATTCCTCATCCTCAGCCACCCCGTGTCCCTTATTTAGTGACTGCAATCCTCAATGATCTGCCAGAAGACCAGAAAGTTTATTATGCACAGGCTAAAATGTGAGCAAACATTATGGACTTTTTCAAAATCAGGGACAGTTTCAAATTTGTTTCATATAAATAGAATCCAGAGAGTAAGTATTCTAACTTATTTTACAGAAGTACACATCAGTACATAAGGCAGACTATAAACTAAACAAATGACAAGAGGAGAAGTTGCTTTCATCCATAGCTATCCATCCCATCTAGCACTTATACCAGTTTGCATATACATCTCAGGCATCTGACTGCATTAAACATATTTTCACCATAATGCATTCTATGCAAACAGTACCTCTAGCAGTTAAATATGCTTTTGTAACTTGGTTCATTTAAATTGCATCCACACTAGTCCTACAATGCCAACCTACAATAATGGATCAATTAATAGCAGTGAACCACATTTCACCTATAGACAATCCCCTACCCAGGCCAGCAATTGTAGCTAGTTTGCTGAAGGTGAATATCTCTCAGATTTCTAATTAAGCCATAATGTTCTTTGGCTCTGCTTCATGCAAACAGATACATTATTGGTCATCCACTACCATTTCTTGAACTAGTCATCCAATCTGTCTGTATTCCAGAAGCAACATAAAAAAAACTTTACTCATAATGGCAATGGGAGTCTGCGATCATCCACTACATCCACTATACCTTAACCATGTAAACACTACCAGGCTTCTTTGCTTTAAAAATAAATAAAGACATAAATAAACAAATAAGTGTTCTGTGGTGACCCTACCTAAAGCATCACATTTCCTGCTCACTGCTTCCCCATGATTCACAGATAGAAATTATAGTTAGTTGGCCTAATGGCATACCTGTATTGATAGGATATGGCTTGATGGGTTAAGCATGATGATGACAAATCTGGTGATAGAGACAGCTGGTAATATATCTAAATATATATCTGGAACCTGATAAGCATATGCCATGAAAAGTAAATAAAACACTGTATTTCAATTTATAGAAGACAGAACAGAATACTGATTCTCACTGTCAGAGCGCAAGATGATGTACCATATACAAGGTGTGGTGAGTGTTTAAACTACTTGTTTTGAAAGCCATATTAATGTAAAAAGTCACATAACAGTTATACTTCAAAGATATTATCTGAACTAATGTCACAATAATAATAAAGCAAGCAAGAATGTGAGAGAAGCTTAACTCTGAAATCTAACTGAACCCACTGATGAAACTGAGGAACACAACAATGTGTAGGACTACCAGGGATGCCTATGGGATACAGACTGGACTTGATCATGTGTAGTGATAGGAATAATATATTGCAGGGGTGGAGGGCATGGTGATATTTACTCCTAAGTAACCAAGCTACAACTTTTCCCTTAGTAGCACTTGTGTGATCACCTAGTAGTACACTCTTAGACCTTCCACTCCTTAGCCCCTTAACTCTCTCTGGCATCTCTCCTTCAGATTCTGACAAGTACTGAAGGACAATTTCCTACAGTTTCTCCTGCCAGCTGGTGGATATGGGCATCCTGAGACCACGTAGCAACTGCCTCATGTACACGGACAACCCTGTACTATTACCACCTAGGAACACAATTTGTGAGAGATGCAATTACATTAAGAACCTAGAGTTTATGCTCTCTCACTTACAAGCCAGTATATCTGGCACTGAGTAGGCTATCAACACAAACACCACACCTCAAACACCACCCACACCTACACAACACACACCCACATATGTGGAGGTCCTCAACAAAAACATACCCAAACAAAAGAGACCTCCAAGGCAAAACACATGCAAACTCCACTGCCCACCACACGACTCATAGTCCACACACCTTTGTCTCACAGCCACTAAGGCCTAAGCATAAAACCAACATATTAGTCATAGGAGACTCCACTGTGAGACACATAGATGTGCCTCTCACCAGGCTGGATAAGGAGGAAGTCACGGTTAGTTCTTTGTCAGGTGTCAGAATCTGCCATATCACCCATGCACTCAGGTCTCTCAACAACAGGTACTGTTATGACTCTGTCATAGTCCATGTTGATATCAATAACTTGACACATACCTCCCTGGACATGATTGAGCTCACTGAATATGTGTCCCAGGCAGGTATGTTCCTAGCCTTAAGCAGCATTCTACCATCACCCAGAATGATGCCTCAAGACAAACAGAAAATGTCTGACTTTCACAATTGGCTTAGTTTCTGGTGTCACTCCAAGGGGATCCAGTACCTGACAGTCTGGGAAATCATGATCGACAGCCCACGATGCTTTGCCAGAGATGGCCTCCATTTGTCTCCCTTCAGCTTCAGGCTTCTGGCAAAAGCTCTTGCCTCCCCCATAATGCCTTTTTTTAGTCAATGCCATGAGATCAAAACTACCAACATGAAAATTTCATCAAAATGTAAATTAAAGGTGATGCTGCTAAACGTTAGGTGTCTAAACATGAAACTGCACTCATATCAAGCATTCTTAACCCTGGAAGATGCTGACATTTGTGCAGTCACAGAAACCTGGTTCAAAGCTGTAGACAGCACCCCAGGCATACCAACTTACTCATCCTATCACACATTCAGACCCCAAACTGTAGGCAGCAAAGCTAAAGGAGGTAGAGTTGCAATTATATTAAAGACATACACACCTCCAGGCCTGTCAAACAGTATGATGCACAGGAGACATTCCAGGTGCACTTAACCATTGACAAGATCCTTATTCAAATCATAGCTAGCTACAGGCCCCCAACTTTGACTCAAGATGCCCACAACACCTATCTGGACCTCTTCGAATCTATCAAGATTCAACCCTTTACCCTGATCCTGGACAACTGTAACTATCCAACCATAGATTGGAAGAACTACTCATGCCAAAACACAAATGCCCAAAGATTCCTTGATTTTATCAATGCAAATGCCTTGGACCAGCTGGTCAACACCCCCACAAGAAGTGATAATATCTTGGACTTTGTATTAACAAACATGTGGGCTATAGTTGACCAAGTTGGCAGATGACTGCAAGCTGGGCACTGTCAACAATTCCCCTAGTGATGTGGAAATCCTCCAAGAGGGTGTCACCCAAACAAATGACTGGTGCTAGAAACATGGTGTCAGACTGAATGACAGGAAAATGCATCATCATCCCCTTTGGGGAGAGGGATGTCCCCACAAATTATCACATCAATAACAAGGTCCTAAGCATGCACTCAGTCATGATGGACTTGGACACCCAGGTTGATAGCAAACTTACATTTGGCCATCATATTGCCTCTGCTGTAGGGAAAGCTTTCTATATGGCCCACCTCATTAGTAAGAGTATCTCATCCAGGGACAAAGAGGTCATGACATCCCTGTATTCTTCCCTTATAACACTTATTATTGAGTACAATGCCCCTTTTGGCATGTATCTCACAAAGCACATACGTCAGCTGGAGAGACCACAGAGGTTCCTCACTTGGAGAATCTAGGGCCTCAAACATCTACCCTACACAGATAAGCTAAAAGTCCTGTCCCTATAGTCAGTCTCATACAGACTCCTCAGAAGTGACCTCTGTCTGGCATACAATACAATCTCCAATCCCACCTTGATCGGACAGTTGCATATCCGCAAGTCAAACTCCACTTGAGTAACCTGCACACACAACCTCAACCTGGTCTGTGACATCACTAGGACTTGTTGGTTGGACAGATTTGTGTCCTAGAGACTCCCCCATCTGTGGAATAGACTCCCTCTCCACATCAAGCAGAGTACCTCGTTAACCCTTTTTTAAGTGCAACCTGGATATTTGGATGGGGAACAAAAAATACAGCCCCAGGATTCCACCTGTGTCATTGCTGGACAAGGGCATCAGGTGATGATCTGTCAGAACATGGGCTAAAGTCTTGGGTAGGCTTGTATGGGCCTCAGGGCTAATAGCATAGTAATGTCCTATGATCCTAAGTGATTTTTTCTTATTCTACCTGCCACTCATCAAGCATCTGCCAACTACTTATCCATTTGGTCCCTATTATACCTCAACCATTTGCATCCCACATTAGTTTGTGGAGACCCCACATTTGAATGAAGGTTAGTCTCACAGCAAGCATCTCTTAGATTGCTGGTTGCTAGGCTTAGAGTTATTGCAGTTGAACAGTGACCGTTCAGGCAGACAATAATAGTGGTTTGATCTCCCATTCTTAGTATTCTGTCATCCTCTACTCTTCTTGGAGAGATTTCATACAAGTGGTTTGAGAGTCAAACTCTACCTCCCCCAACATAGGCCAGAGCTATCTTTAAGGATAGAACTTAACCTTCCCAGGACAGGAGACTGTTTTGCAGCTCCAGCTAGGCAAAGTTGCAATGCTGGAGAAGTGTGCAGTTCTCTGATAAACCTAACTCCATCCCTGGAGGTTGTTATGTTACCTGACATCACCAGAATAGCCTACAGTGCTTTCCAGCTGTATTTACATGCACTTGCACATGCATCTCTGAAGGTTACCATGAATGGCGTGTAAAAACAATGTATATGTTCCCAGTCCATAGAATGGCATGCTGCCCAACTACTCCAGTAGGTGTCAGTACTACAGTGGAATGGACCATCTCCCTCTCTTCAGGATGAGAAAAACAATGTCACTCTCTCAGTCCAACCTTCTTTTTCTGGTATTCTACTGCCCAGATCACCAATCAATCTCAGGTCATCAAGGTTACAGTTATTGTTTTTCTGCTACATGGAGGTAGCAAAGTCATGTTTGAGCCCAGTGGTGATACTCACTCACTCAAATGCTTAGGACAGGACAAAGACAAGCCAAACCATAACATTTGCCCTGTAATGATGTATTCCAATTATACTGTTAAATCAAATTTATTTTTCTGCTTTTTGTGAGTAACACAGAGTTTCTGCACATTCTTGTAGTTAGCTGTTGCAGAAAAAAAGCAAGTATTGTAAGAAAAGTTTAATTTTGGAGCTTATCTCTTGCTGTGCATGTATATCAGTGTTAGGAAATACGATTCTGATTGAGCATCATTCTGCCATTAAATTCAGGTTTGAACTGCAGTCAGATGGCAGGATGAGTCAGTTTACAAAGGTAATCCTCAAAAAAAATATATTGTTCTTTTATAAGATGACTTATACTTTAGATGATAGAACCCCATTCACCTTCTCCTGTAACCCCCGATATTTTAAATATTTAGGTGCCACCTCCCAAAGGAAACTAGCAAACTGAATGTCCATGTTACCTAATGATTAACTGAAGAATATCTTTCAGAGTGGAAAACATGGAATGCCTCATTTGAAATTAAACTCAAATTAACTAAAATAATTCTAAACACCAAGGGCCTATATAGTCTCCAAGGATTTTCTTTCTGGGTTCCATATAGAACCTGCATAAATTGGACACAATGATTCATAAATTTATATGGATTTCCCTCTTACTAAGGGGTTCTGCAGAAGCTCATTATATCTCTCAGCAAAATGATGGCATTTGTCTCCCTAATCTGTTGCATACTTACCAAGTAGGTACACCTAGGCTGTTGGAAGATCTTTTTAGCATAAATAAACTATGTCTTTGGATGGTATTTATGGTGAGTGGTAAGTATCCCCATTTTTATCCATCATTGCCTGGTTTCCCCAGTATCACTCCCAACATTAAGGTTTTATTGTTATGGGTTATTGCCATGTGATGTCATACTAAAGCTCCAACTATTGCAGTCTCTCAATCCCTTAATACTTTTTATAGGGTTGCCCATTCCATTCTTAGTATCTTTAGTCACAATAGAATACTAAGGGTAGTCATGTTTCCTATAGGTGCCAACCTACAGTTTAGGCTGGCTTGGCAATCTTTTTCATGGAGCTACTGGTGGGGGGTGGGTGGGAGCTTGATGTTTATGTTCTGGCTATATCCAGAGTTAGCATTTAGACCCTTTCAGGAGCTATCAGATGTTGATGGCCTAACCCAGCAGAACCTTTTTCAGTATTTCTAGTTTCTTTCCTTAGTCAGGTCCATTGTAAACCCAGAGAATATAGAGCAAGCCATTAACTCTGCATTAATGCAGGCATTTATAAATATGTTTAGACAGTCTGATTCCACTGGGTTTCCTTTGTCTACCCTTATTGCTATGCTGAACATTTAACACCACAACATGCTTCAAGCTTGTTGACAGCAGCTGTCTATGGAAATGAATCAGCAGCTACCTGATATCTGGGTCTCAAAGCTTTTGAAGCTCTCGACCAAAACCACTCATTCACTTAAATGGGGACTGTTTGACTCCTGATCTTCTGTCTACCCGGCTGATAGATCATAACCCAAGATGATGGATGTGCCAATCTTGTAAGGCAGATTTGCAGCATAAAGTTTGGAGTTACCCATCCATATAGTAGTTCTGGAACAAGTTTTGGAAGGATAAAGCGGTAATTTATTCCAGAAAGGTAGAGGTCAGGTGAGGAATCTACTTTTATATGGTACATCCCCTGACTTCAAAATTCTGCCTTTTACATTTCATGTATTGCTCTTGGTTCATAGCAGATTACAAGGCTAACTGCTTAAGAGCCCTTACAAGCCTACCAATATAACCCAATTTTATCTAATATATGCCTCCTAGTGGCAAGAGGATGGCTTAGGTTTGTGCCTATGCTTTGAGTATTTTACAGATTACCCCTGCCCATAAGGTGCATAGGTGCTACCCAGGTGTAATATTGCGATTCCCCATCCATTGATCCCAACTGCACTTGAAGTGGGCTAGGGAAGAGCTCTGCTTAACATAAATAGGAAGCCAGTTTCAACAAATGGGTAATCACTGAGACACATACATATCTCTGCAGCATGTTTTGTTTGAGTTGCTGACTAAGTTTAGATCTCTAGATCGGGTGACCTTTGTGCTGTGTTTTGTCTGCAGATGTGCAAGTCGCTCTAACAGGGCTGGATTTGTGAGTTCCTTTTAGGTCAGGCATAGGTCATCTCAATAGTTGGTAGGAGACAGAGAAAAGGGATAGGGATTTTAGTCTATCCGCATAAAACATGTGGTTTACGTCCTGAATTTTCTTTGTGAGGATCCTCTAAGGTCACTCCAGTTGCTGTTAGTGCCTAGTCAAATAAATGCCAAATGGTGCTTTGTACTCAATTATTGGTCTAATGAGGGCTGAGTACAGTGGGACTATAATTTCCTTGGATCAGGATGCCATACCTTTACTGATAAATTGTGCCACATAGAAGGTTTCCTCACCATTGTGGACATGTGGTGGTCAAAGTTCAGGCTACTATCTATATGTGTACCTAGATCCCTCACCTCTGAGTCTACTTTTGGGGTATGCTATTAATGTTATAATTTGCAGGCGTATTTGACTTTCCAAAGGGTATGATAATACACTGCTTCACATTTAGTTTTAGGCCATGGCTCTGGCACCAATCATTTGTCTGAATTAGACCCTCCTGAAGGATATCTACATCATTGGGGAAGTATTACATGAGAATTACATCAGAGTTAGTGAGCTTTTTGTAGTTATACACATTCCAACATGAGAATTACACTAGTGTCAGTGAGCTTTTGTTACGATTACATACCTTACTGCATGAAAATTGCATCAAAGTCAGTAAGCTTTTCTTACAGCTATACACATTACAGGATGAGAATGATATCAGTGTCTGACACCTCTTGTTACAGTTACACACATTACAGAGTGAGAATTACATCAGTGTCAGTGAGCTGTTGCAAGGTTATACACCTTACAATGTGAGAATTACATGCCAAAATAATCCATTAAGAGGCACTGGAAAAGCTTTGCGCCTCCATCTGTTGCTGAGTATATGAAAATCTTCTCCTCATTAATTAAGGCAGAGCATCAGACTGTTAGGAGGAAAGGCAAAGTATGCTTTTCTTTCATGAAGTTCCCTTGGTTAGGGAAAGGTCACCCTAGGTAGTAACTAGAAAGAACCATTTGTAGTGTAGCTCCTATCCTGCCCCTAAATATTTTTCACCTAACTCTAGGTTAGCCATTTTCTATTTCCTTAACTTTATCCTCTGATATGTGTTTATATATTTTAATGTCAATATTTGCATATTTATTACACTGTAATTTCAAAAGTTCCCAGGTAACTGATAATTTCATAGTAGATAATAATATGATATTGAGGGAGATTTGATTTCAAAATTAGTTCACTGGTATTATTTATTTAGGACATTGTTTTGTGACTTGAAAATTAAAATAAAGTTATGTAGAAAAAAAAATTACTATATAGGAATAAAATCTAAAGAGAAGCCAATCAGAAAACTCCATTGCCAGCAAAAATGGATCCTGTTCCAATTATCTAAATTAAAATTTAACTAAAATATAAGTAAAAACTAAGTGATCCAAATAAAAACCTCAGTAAAGTATTAAATATGTCAGATAAATGAATTCTCTGTTTAAAAAAAGAATATTAAAATTTGCCTTAAGATGTACAGGACAAAACTGCTCTCATAATGGTCAATTTACAAAAACCTATGCAAATTACTTAAAGCCCTACTCAGAAGAAATTTAGGAAATTAATATAGCCCACTGGCATCAAGAATAACTAACAATAAATATATACGTAAATGGATAAAGTGTATATGAAGATCTTGTGTGGTAAGTGGAATATCTTATACTGCAGGATTAGAGAAGTTAGTTCATAACTTGTGACGTTACAATTTATGAAACTCAGTCCCTATACATAAGACATTTTAGGTGCTGTTTATCACTCATTTGGTTAAGTCCAACTCTTCATGTCTTCAAGGACTTTAGTATTCGACACCTGCCAGTTAAGGATTACTTTAAGTTCTTGCAAGTAAGGGTCTAACCAGGTATACACTTTGTATTCAACTAAGCACATTTTTGTAATTATCTAGTCAAAGCATTGTGGCTTATTTATGCTAGAATATGTCCACAGCTGCCTGAACTATTATGTGTCGAGTAAAGCTGTACACAACTTGCCTTTAGAGGTAATTTTCTAAAAACAACCTTTGTTATAACTGCAGAAAACAACAGCTGAAAATTATGCATACATCTATTAAGCACACAGGGGGCAGCATCTGGGGAAATTAGCACATTTTTAAATGAAAAGCAATAGTAAGAGATTGTGAGTACCAAATTACATTTTCTGGCTACACTTGTGCTTGCATTGTCATATGCATTACTTTAGTAATGATGTCTATCTATCATAGCCTCTGCCACTCCTTTGCCTTCGCTTTGTTGTTGCATCAATGTTTTCTCTAGTGAATCTTATCTTTATGTTATGTGGTGAAAGTATTTGAAGTATTTGAGCTTTAATCTTACAATCAGATTCTCCAAGTGAACAGTCTGTATTGGTTTCCTTAAAGATCATTAGCAGACCACAATGCTTTGCCAAAGATGGCCTGCATCTGTCTTATGTTCATAGGTTCATAGGTTCATAGGTTCATACTAGGCTATCTGCCCTAGGGCATTTATAAGCCTAGCCAGAGTGTGTGTGGCTTTCACCACCCCTTAGGATGAGAATACTATACCCATTAGTTTGCTGTGCCTCTGTCCAGCAGTGACACAGAGATGATTCCCGGGGTAAAACTACAATCTCCCATCCACTCGTCAAGATTTCTCTTGAACAGAGAGGCTTCAAGCTTCTGGCAAAGACTCTTGCCTCCCTCATAGTGCCTTTTTTAGGAAAAGTGATGAGGTTAAAACTACCAACATAACATTTTCAACAAAATGCAAATTATAGATCATGCTGCTAAACGTTAGGAGTCTAAACATGAAACTGCACTCATAGCAAGCACTTTTAACCCTGGAAAATGCTGACATCAGCACAGTCACAGAAACATGGTTCAAATCTGCAGAGAGCTCCCGAGCCTTACCTGGTTACTCATTCTATCATACATTCAGACTACAAACTGTGGACAGTAAAGCCAAAGGAGATGGAATTTCAATATATATTAAAGACATACACACCTCCAGGCTGGTCAAACAGTATGATTCACAGGAGACACTCCAGGGGCAGTTAACCATTGACAAGACCTCTATACAAATCATACCTAGCTACCGGCCCCCAAATGTGACTCAAGATGCCAAATCTGCCTATCTGCACCTCTTAGACTCGATCAAGATTCAACCCTTTACCCTGATCTGGGGTGCCTTTACCTACCCAAACATAAACAGGAAGAACTACTCATGCTAAACACAAATGCCCAGAGATTCCTCGATTTTATCAATGCAAATTCTTTGAAAGAGCTAGTCAATACCCCCACAAGAGGTGATAATATCTTGGACTTCGTATTAACCAACATGAGTATACACTCCAGCATCCCTGCAGTATCATCCTCCCTGGTAAGATCTGACTATAAAGCAGTCACTTCTCCCAACCCCCCTCTAGCTAGGGTCAAACAAAAAAACTTCTCCAAAGCTGATTACAGCCTCCTGAAGGATGACATAAACAGCTTCACAGCCCCATACCCCTCTTTAGGAACTGGCACCTGTATCCAAAGCTATGCCAAAGCACTATACTAGCAGTTATATAGAAGTATGGACTCAGGAATACCAGACAGGACTAAATCATCCCCCACAAGGAAGAGTAAACCTGTCTGGTGGACATCTGCAATAAATAAACTCTATAACAAAAGGAAAAAAATTGCTGTCCAAGACAAAGAAGGAGCAGGTGTCCAATTGGAAGCAATCTCTCCTTAGCCTGAACAAGCAAATAAGAGCACTAGTGAGTCCAAATTGGCCACATCTACTAGAGACAATCATAAGGCCTTCTTCACATATGTCCTCAATCTCAAAGGAAGCACCCAGATCTGTTTAGAACTGGTGGTCAAAGACACCACATACACAAAAGCTGTATACACAGCAAACTTGCTGGCTGACAGATTCAGCAAAAACTTCACCCCTCTGCCCCCCCCCCCCATCAGTAAATCAGGACCTTCCCATTACCTGCTCCCTTCCCTTTATATCTAGGGAACATGTCATCACTGATCTCTCAAAGGCAAAAAAATATAGCCTCCATGGGACCTGATAACATCACAGGCTGCATCCTTCATGAACTCAGGCAAGAAGTTGCAGCACCATTAGGTGCCCTATTAAACCAAAGCCTGAGTACTGGCTTTGTCCCAGCTGAGTGCAGGACAGCCACTGTCATCCCTCTGCACAAAGGTGGAGCATCCACCAATCCAGAAAATTGCAGTCCCATCAGCCTAACTAGCCTGATCTGCAAGGCCATGGAACTGATTATCATGGACCTCATTAACAAGGAAATTGGCAACCTCCAAACACTCGATCCCACACAGTTTGTCTTCATCAAGGGGAGGTCAGGTCTGTTAAATTTGGTTGACTTCTCTGAGACAGTCACCAAAGCCATGGAAAAGGGAAAGATGGTGCACATCCACCTATCTTGACCTGGCCAAACCCTTCAACACTATTCCCCACTTGGGCATAATAGATAAACTCTCTCAACTAGGCATCAATCCGTATGTTACCAGATGGGTAGCTAACTGGGCTCACTGATAGAACCCATCTAATCAAAACAGGGGAAGTCAACTCAAGCAGTAGACCTATAATGAGCGGCGGGCCTCTGTTATT
Organism: Protopterus annectens; assembly: GCF_019279795.1. Classification (NCBI taxonomy): domain Eukaryota; kingdom Metazoa; phylum Chordata; order Ceratodontiformes; family Protopteridae; genus Protopterus; species Protopterus annectens. The sequence goes on from NC_056731.1 coordinate 294,651,399, forward strand.
TGGGATATACTTTGCTGAGATGTAGGCCAAAACCAGTGGGCTATGGCTGACCCAGTTTGCAGATGACTGCAAGCTTGGCACTGTCATCAATTCCCCAAGTAATGTGGACATCTTCCAAGAAGGTCTCACCCAAACAAATGACAGGTACCAAAAACATGGCCTCAAGCTGCATACCAAAAAATACATCATCACCCCTTTGGGGAGAGTGACATCCCCACAAATTGGCACATTAATAACAATGTCCTAAGCACACAATCAGTTGTGAGGGATTTGGGCACCCAGGTTGATAGCAACCTGACTTTTGACCACCATGTTTCTTCCATTGTAGGGAAAGCTTTCTACATGGCCCACCTCATAAGCTAGGGTATCTCATCCAAGGACAAGGAGGTCATAACATCCCTGTACTCTTCCCTTATAAGGCCCATTACTGAGTCAATGCCCCATTCGGCATGTACCTTGCACGCTGGAGAGACCACAGAAGTTCTTCACCAGGAGAATCCAGGACCTCAAAAATCTACCATACATAGATAGGCTAAAAGCCCTAGCCTTCTACTCAGTTTCATACAGGCTCCTTAGAGGTGACCTCTGTCTGGCATACAAGGGGATCTCGGACCCCGCCTTAATGGGACTGCAGCATATCTGTAAGTCAAGCTCCACTCGAGTAACCTGCATGCACGGTAACATAACCTGGTCTGTGACATCAGTAGAACTTATTGATGGGGCAGATTTGTGTCCCAGAGACTTCCCCATCTGTGGAATAAACTATGTCTCCACGTCAAGCAGAGTACTGCTTTTAAGTGCACCGTGGATAACTGGATGAAAAACAGAAAATACATCCCAGAGATTTCACCCATGTCCCTGCTGGACAGGGGCATCGGGTGCTGACTTGTCTAAACATGAGTTATACTCTTGGCTAGGCTTATAAGAGCCTCAGGGCCAATAGCCTAGTAACTTCCTATGATCCATCTTACCTAACAAAGTCAGAAGCCAGTGAGCTGGAAGGGTAGGATCTGAAAAAGGGTACCATACAAAAAAATCAATTTATTAAGTAAAATAAAAAATAAATAACTGTATTTTAGCATTTTACCATGCATGTCACACAAAAAACATGCACACTCTGGGCCCATTTCCAAAAAAATTGTTCTTGGTTTAAAAGACTTATAGATATAGCCCTTACATTGGAGTAAGTCACACTGAGAGAAGGTTTATTTGGAATCTGGCCCTTGGTCAGTCATATCTTCATGTCTAGCAACATGAAGATGTTATTCTGTAGGCAGCTGTAGTCAGATGTTATCCATTAGTGCCGAGTGATGCAATACATTAAAAAAAAGTAAAAGCAAAGTTGCAAGGCAAGCATTACAACCAAAGTATTAAATTAATAAATATGGTTATTCCTTAAATATTCCTGTTGTAAGAGTGCTTATTATGTGACACTGTGTTTTATTTCCATTAATGTCTTTTCTTTTACAGTGTATGTTGCAAACAGCAGACAAAAGCTGAGACCAGAAGACTTCTACACCATGAACAACATCAGCACTGAGAGCCTGGAAAGGCATATGCATGACAGGAACCAAAAAGCCTTTATAAAAGTTTTATTTTCATATAAAATTATTGAGTTATGAAAAAAATAAGACCAAACCATCCACTCCACACCAATAAATGCTCACATAACGCAGAAACAGAAAACAGATGCAGCATTCCAGTTTGCACCTTTGAACATGATCTTTAAAGGAACACTGCAGGGAGAAATTGAAAGCAACAAGCATTTTTGTATTTTATTAAGAAGTTTTACACAGTCTAAGCCAGACAGCAGCACAGTAAGTCCTGGATCCTGGATTCACTCCAATGCATTCAGCACACTGGGCAACAAGCACCCTTCAACACTCGTTTCTATAGCAGTTATGGGTTTTATGGGATCAGGTTAGTAGCCTGATGCCCAGTCTTCCTCAGAGGATGCACCACACACTCACACCTAGGGCCAATTTAGAGTGTCCAATCCACCTACTGCATTTATTTGCAGTGTGGGAGAAAAACAGATGACTCAGAGGAAACCCACACAAATGCAGGGAGGACATGCAGACTCCATACAGAAGGCACCCCAGCTGAGAATAGAGCTGGAGAACCTCTTGCTGGGAGGTGACAGCACTAACCACTACACCACTGCACTGTCCCAACACAATAAGTACTCAATATTAATTTTATTTTTATATTTAAAAAGGAGTCTTGTAATGAAATTTTACACAGTCCAAACCAGCCAACAACACAGTATCTACTCATTATTAATTTAATGTTATTTTTTTCTAACCCTGAATGCAGTCATAGGGGAGACACTCTGACGTGTTTTTTTTTTTTTTTGAAGAGCTACTTCTGGCCTAGTAATGCACTATGAAGGCATATGTGATACACGAATAATGTCTCTCATATCAGCTCACACTTTCATTTGATTAGAATGGAAGTGCTAAGAAATGCTGCTCGGTGTAAGAGTTCTCAGAAGGAGTTTCGGTGATTGATTTGCTGTGACTCTTACAGATTTAGTTTTCTACATATGTGTTACACATTTTTTTTAAAAATCAACAGTTATGCCAACTTAGTGTTGGCATATTGGGAAGAACATTTACTTTTATCTCAGGTTCACCAATTTTATAAATATACTGTACATTATAAAAGATTCATGGATGACATATTTATGTTGTGGAGTGGGACAAAGGATAATTTAAAGGATTTACTTGTCTATTTAGAAGGCATCACCATTTTTCTTAAGTTTACTTTAGAGGCATCATATGAACAGTTTGACTTCTTAGATGTATAGCTATATTATGATAAAGATAGTAAACTAGCAACAAAATAATATAAGAAGTCATGTTGGAAGAACAAACTTTTACATAGAACTAGTATGCATCCGAAATATATTTACCAGAATGTTAAGAAGGGGCAGCTGATAACAACATCAAAGTTATGTATGTTTGATGATGAGTTTTTAAAGGCCTCAGATTTGTTAACACAGCAATTTATACATAAAGTATATAAAGATACAGAAATTATTAGGTTGGAAGAGATTAAAATTTTAAGAGTTGTGAAAGGCATTCCCTATTTCTCTGATAATTATAGGAATGGGAATAAAGGAACTCCACAGGCTAGAAGTAAGAATAAGAATAAACATACTACAGTAACACTGACATATACTAGTGATACAGATGAACTATGTAAAATTATTAAAAACAACTGGAAGTTGTTGATAATAGATGGATAAATTAAGGTCATAGTAGGTGAGCAACCTCATTTTTTATTTAGAAACTGTAGGAATCTGAAACAAAGGCTTTGTAATAACAGTATGTGTTTGATACCATATAAAGGGAAACAAACTGGTACATTTCAGTGTGGTCACTGTAAAGCCTGTGGCTTATTCAAGAAAGATAATGTTTTTAGGCATCCTGTTTTTAATAATACATATGATTTACATTTTATGCTGCTTGTAATACCAAGAACTTGATATATATTACAGCTTATAAACAATGTATGTGTTTTTTATGTAGGCAAAAAGTAATAAATGTTTTAAGGAAAGGATTTTTGCAAAATGCTAGGGATATAAATAGTGGGAATTTAAATAATGCCCTAGCTAAACATATACATGATTATTGAACTCATAATTTTGAGTTCATGGTGTTACACAAAGTTATTTTTAATGTGAGAGGGGGTGATCTAATAAATAAAACTGAGATAGTAGAAATTAAGTGAATAGTGCATCTGCAAGCTGATAAGCCACCAGGCTTAAATGGAAATGTTCCCCTTAAACCTATTTTAAAGGAGTGGAGATTGAATTTTTTTTAATGACTAGTTGTTATTTAGCTTAAATTGAAAGTGTGTGCTATGTTTTAGTAGATCTGATGAATGTGTATACAGAAAGCACTTACCTTTGTGTGTTTATTAGCTATTAAAGTATGTTTTAACATTTTGCATGGTGACTGCACTGTTCCTTTTTCCTTTTACCTCAGTTGTAATACTTTTAAACAGTGCAAGACTTGGCGGTTTCTTGGAGTGTTTCTTTTGTGGACATTTTTTTAAAAAAAGTGATTGCTGATGTGAGATCAAATATCTGAGATCCCATTACCATTTTAAAAAACAGGAATTTGATTTTCATGTTCTGTCTCAGCATTACTTCCCCACCTCACTTCCATCAGTTACTCACAGTATTATGTTTCATGCTTTAGGAAATCAAAGCTAATTAGCATATTTTAAAAGGCAATATACATCAAAAAGATCACTGTAGCTGATTCAGCCAGCAAAACTGTCATTTTGTAGTCTTAACTTTATATCTTCGTTTTTGCCACAATTTATCAGTAAATTAAATAATACAGTTATGAATCCTGTGTATACACACAGCAAAGTATTGCTAAAAGTATGTGCAGTAAAATTTACCCTCTGAAATACATAGGTGGTACTTACACATATAGCTTTATGCTGTAACAGTCAATTAGCATCAAGTGAATGATTGTACATCAAACAGAGCTTTATGTAAAATGTTTTTATATGTTTCTTTTAGCAGTGACTTGCTCAGAAACATATAGCATGCTTCTCTAGTATCTGTGGCCATCTCTTTACTTTCCAAATATTCCCATATGTTTGTATTATGTATTTGTTTTGAGATGCAGATAATATTCAGAACTAAGCAAAGGCTCAGTAGGTTTATGGCCCCAGGGGAGGGAAAGAATGCAACTATAAATATCAGTAAAGGTATGAATCTTTACAGCCTGAGTGGTTTTATGGCCCTAGTGAGTGTAAATAACAAAAAAGAATGACTAATATATTGATATGGATGCTTTTTATTAGCAAGACATTTTCAGGTGTGCTAGGTAAAATGATATAAGAGCAAGGGAGACAAACTCCTAAAGGAAGTATTATGAGATTTAATTTATCCCCAACATGTTGGACAGTGAGAAATTGAACTAGGACAGAAATATCACAGAGAGAGAGAAACTGCTGAATAATGCTTTATAATACATGGAACTACAGTAGGGATGAAAATACACCTTGGAAAATGAAATACTTGCTAAGGCTGTAATTGTTCTTTAAGTATTGACTGATTTGATCTTCTTGCCATTCACACAATTCTTCAAAGTTTTCTCCAACAACTAATTTTAAAAGTGCCAATTTTCTGGTGTAAAGACTTTCCTATAGTCCAGCTCTCACAGCCATATGCTATTATTGGGAAGCATATGAGCTGTTGACAATGTGATGTATTTGCTTTTTAAAATCTTATTCACATTCACCATGATTTTCCTTACAAAAGGAAAGTATCTTTCAATTTAATGGCTGTACTTAGCATCTATAGTGCTCTTTAGGCCAGGGAAAATAAAATCTATCACTGCCTCCACTTTTTTCCATCTATTGGAAAGAAATTATAGGGCAAGATTACATAACTGTAGCTTTTGTTATTGAGCAGCAAGCCAGCTTTTGTGCTTCCTGGTTTCACATTTGTCAACAAGATCTTCAGGCTTTCCTCACTTTAAACCACCAGAGTCATATCATCTGCATAATCTGAGGTTGTTAATTATGTATCTACTGATTTTGATTTCAGCATCTGATTCATCTAACCATCACATTTTGCATGATATATTCATCATATATAGGGTGACAATATGCAGCTTTGTCACATTCCTTTTCCAGGTCTGAATAATTGAGTTATTTCATATTCTGTTCTAAGTGTTGCTTCTTGTTCAGCTTACAGATCCCTCAAGAGGCAAAATAAGGAGATGCAGTGTTCCCATTACTCTAAGTAAGAACTAGCAACAGTTTGTTATGATCCATATAGGCAGAGGTTTTAGACTAATCGAAAAAGCAGATGTAATAATTTTTCCTTGAACACTTTTGCTTTGTCTTTTATCCAGCAGATGTTGACAGTTTTATCTCAGGTGCTTCTGCTCCTTCTAGGACATTTTTTTTTTATCGCAGGTAGTTCTTGGTCCAGACATTTCTTGAGTCTAGCATGCAAGATCTTGAGCATTGCCTTGGTAAGATGTGAAACAAATCCAATTGTTTGATAATTTAGCTCTCATTAGCACTGCCCTTTCTTAAAAATGGAATATAAATTGACCTTTTCCAGTCTAATAGGCTTTATTGCCTTTTCCAAATTTGCTGGCAAATTCCAAACAGCACTGAAACAGTTGGAATTCCATCACTTCCTGTGGCCTTTTCATTAGCAAAGCTTTCTAAGGCCTATTCAGCTTCACTGTCCAGGACGTCTGGGTAGAGATCACAGAACATACCATCATATGTAGCAGAGATAATTGAGTCCTTCTTATATAGTTCTTGTGTATATTGTTGGTACTGCTCCTTAATATCCAATCTTTGGTCTTTTTTGTCATGCCCTTTTTTACTGGAACTCTCCCTTAATATCACTAATATTCTGAAGAGATTTTTTTCTTTCCCACTCTGTTATTTTCCTCCAGTTCTATACATGGCACTTGCTATTATCTGAAACTCAGCATTTAGTTTTTTTTTTTGGTCCCTTTCTGCCTCATTCTTTCCAGCTTACCCCAATGCCATCATCTATCACTGAGTCTACCAGGCTCTCATACAGCCCTCAGAATAACTCTGTTTAAGGTTGGGGATATATGAAACCTAACGGTATCCTAGGGCACACACCACTGACTTGTTCCACTTGGGGATTTTTTTTCTTTTATGACCTATTGCTTTGTCGTCCCCCCCCCCCCCATGTTCACCACTTTTATGCCCAAGGATACAATCATCCTTTGTTTGCCCTCTTCTGAATGGGTACACCCATCCCTGTCTGCCAACTCCTTAGACACAGCTAGCTCTCTCCCTACATTCAGTTTGACTTATTTTTGCCTATCTTAAATGCTTTTTGTTCTCCTTCCTTCTTTAACCACTTCCAATGCCTTCATAGACAGTTTGTCTGTCTTCTTAATCTTCTGTCTGTTGGGGATACTTTTTGTTACTCCATCCTGAATAATATCACAAACTTCTGTTCATAGTTATTCAACCAGCTTATCTACCAGGTCTAATCCCTTTAATTTGGTCTTCACCTCCTCTTCATATTCATTCTGAATATTGTTGAGCTTGTATCTAGCTGGCCTGGAGGCTTTTCTTGTTTTCTTTAATTTAATTGTAAACTTTGCAATAAGAAGCTGATGGTCTAGTCCACAATCAGCTCCAAGCCTTTATTTTGATGACTGTATAGTGATCTTCCATATCAAACTGCAAAGTATACAGTCAGTCAGATTTTGGAATTAATAATCTGGTGATATGATGATGAAAATGGGTGTTTTGATATGACCAGTGAATTATCTTAGCAGAATTTTAGTAGTCTATGTCCCTTTTTATTTCATAATCCTAAGACAGACTTGCCCATTGTTCCAGTTTTACTTTGTCTGCAAACTTTAGCATGCAAATTACCTATGATAAATGTAGTATCGTTGTTTGTTATTTCCAGAAGGTGCTGCAGATTCTCATAAAACTGGTTGACTCCCTCCTCTATGACATTCAATGTATTACACACTGTATTAATGAATTAATTACATTCATTTGTTTACCAGATGAAGCCACTAGGTGCAAACTTCTTTTCAGGAAGCAACTCAGGAACATTGTCTGGTTAGGTGATGCTCAGATTCACACAGTAGGGGTGACTGAGGGAATCAAACCTTGGACTACAGAATGAAGCTTGCTCATAGGTTCATATATAGTTACTAGGCATGTGGTCCAAGAGACCATGTAGGTGACTAGCCCAATCTTTCACTGCCCAAGAGCACTGTCTGGTTAGGTGACTTGCTCATAGTTGTGCAGAAGGCAAAATGGAGGCCGAGACAATCAGCAGCTAATACTGCTGTTTCTGTCCGCTAAATGCATTCAAACACACAGACAAACATGCACATACACATACATGCAAAAGGTTCATACTTAGACAAAACTGCAAGAAGAATGTTTAGTTTATTGTTTGACAAAGACACCTATTTCTGCTTTCTGGCTGTAATACTCAGAAAGGTGCTTAGTAAAATATCAGTAGCCTGTGTAGCTACTGCACAAGGATACACCTCCCTTGTCTTTGTAATTCCTAAGATTTATGTGATCCTACTTCAGGTTCCCATGAATAAGAAGGCAGAGGGCAATACTTTTTAGCAATCTCAAATAGGGTTGCTTTCCTGACATGCCATTTTCTGATGACATACACTGCCTAGTGTTTACTTGACCTAAAGTTAGTGCCTACTTTGATTCATTTGGAATTTGGAATAGGGGCTGTTTCTACTTAGAAAGGCTTTCAGGGTTATAGGTTCATAGGTTCATAGAAGGCTACTAGGCTAATGGTCCTACAGCCCTTACAAGCCTATCCATATTTATCCCAAGTTGCCTCAGTTGTCAGTGGTTAGGTGAGTGAAGTTCACAGAGGGAAGAGTCTATGGTAGTTAATAACGACTTTCCCTGTCCAGGAGGGACATGGGTGCCTCCCCAGGAGTGAATCTGCGGTCACCCATCCATTGATCTAGTTTTTGTTTGAAGAGGGTCAGGGAGGGGCTCTGTCTCACATGAACTGAAATCTTGTTCCAGAGAAGTGTCAGTCCCTGGCAGATGTATCTGTCTCTCCAGTATGACCTGGTCATGTCAGAGGCTAGGTTAAGATCCCTGGAGTGAGTGACCTTCCTGCAGTTTGATTTATAAATGTGTAGCATTTCCATCAGGGCCGAGTCAGAGACTGCCCTATAAGCCAGGAACAGGTCCCCCCTTAGCAACCTGTAAGGAACAGAATACCATAACAGGGCCTTCAGTCTTTACACATAAGACTTTTTTGTATATCCTTTAATTTCTTGGTGAGAAGCCTTTGTGGTCTCTCCAACTGTTGCAGGTATCTGGTGAGGTACATGCAAAGGTGAGCATTGTACTCTATTATTGGTCTGATGAAAGGAGAGTATAATGGAATTATAATGTCCTTACATCTAGATGTGATGGCTTTACTTATAAGATATGGCACATAGAAAGATTTCCTTACTACTGTGGATACATGGTGATCAAAGTTCAGATTGCTATCAACCTGAGTACCCAGATCATGTACCACTGGGTCTACACTTGGGGGATGCTGTCTATAATGTAATTATCAGGGATGTCAGCTTTCCTTATCTGCTTACTTTGCATTAGGAATGTGTGCATACCTTGCCTTAGAATCACCAGCAGTTGACAAAAGAGTGTAACTTAATACAGTACTGTCTTGGAATCTGGCTCTAAAAAATGAACATACTGGCATATTTTAGTGCCTAAAACTGACTAAACAATTAAAATGAGCTCTCCTTAAATGAAACAAAGTACTTATTCCATATTTAATTGCCTTAGGTATCCCGTGACCTTGATTCTGTGGTAAGTATGGTGTTTATAGATAAAGATGAGGTTAATAATCTGCATACTATTACAAGCCTAGCCAATAACCAGATGTTAGAATCAAACATTGTACTTTGTATATAGCAGGTAAAGCCCATGACCATTATGCCAACTCCACTTCTTTTGAATGGGATGCAAAGGCCTTGGTGAGATCTGAAGTCAAGAACCCTGGTTTACTAGACCAGTGCTCTAACTCTTGAGCTACAAAAAATAAGGTGAAGCATCATTACAACTGTCACATGTTTGCTTAATATGTCTTTTGTCAAATTAAATGCGGGACACAATATTTAAAATTATTTTGTAAGAACTGTGTTAATATTTCATCAGAAGTTGTTGGGACACACTGTTTAAAATTACTTCATAAACATTGTATTAATATTTTGTCAGGAGTTTTCAATGAATTTATTCTGCAAATTTTTTTTTTTTGCAATAAAACTTTATTTCTGTAATAATTCATTCACTCCTGTTGCTGTAAACAGAACTATAAAGTCATGGAATGAAAAGCTACAAATAATAAAGTAAAGAGCAAATACAGAAGTGTTCAGCTTTATACGTATTTCAGTAGAAACTTTCTTTCTATATAACAGTGTTCTCATTATAAATTTATGCAAAACCTGTCTGAGATTTCTTATTCTTGTCCAGAAGACAGAGGAGGTTACGTTTTTTTATTTTGTAAGCTGTCAGGTATGCAGCCATTGGGGTTTTCTCTTGAATAGTGCCTGCATCACCCCTCATGGCTAACATGGGCACCCACATCACTGTGGGGGTTCCATCGCTCTCACTATGAAGAGTGCATGCTTGCACATACATAAGTCCCCTAACAGCTACCAGCATCAGCTTGGAATTAGCCCACATTTTCCAGTCCTACTGCCATTGTAAACATATAAGCCTGTGACTGCATAATAGCAATCATTGACCAGAGTGCTATCTCTCCCCACACTAGGACGAGAAATAATCTGACTGGCCTCCAAGATGTTAATTTGACCAGTTTCCAGTTGCAAGCCTCTGTTTCTGTCTTTCTTTCACTATAACTCGCTTCCATTTTGTTATTTTTCTCTTGGTTAGTAAGGATGCATTATGATGCAGAAGTGTTGCACCATGACTTTTCACCTAGACTTAGTGGAAACTATAGACGAGAAAATTATTTAATTCCTATTTCAGTTTTACCGCCTACAATTTTACCTTCTAACCTGAATCTTTTGATTATTTTAAACACAAATCTGTATGCTATATGAACTAATTAATTTTTAATTATAATTTAAAGAATTTCACCTTTTGTTAAAGACTGGCAAACATGATATCACAGTTACTTTTTTCAGTGATGCACCCATGTCATGTTTCCTGTTTGCTGACTTCTCTCTCTCTCCTTTTTTTCCATTGACTTAGCTTGACTAACCTGTCATTGCTTCTGAATATAACATCTACAAGTGTTCTGGAGTTTGATCAGTCATGCTCTATCTTTAAAAAAAAAAAGTTATGGGTGTGAAGTTAAACCCTTTTTGCAGAGAAACCTACCTGAAAGAGTTGTTACTCATTTGTAATTTTTAAGTGCATTACAGCTTCATAGTACACTACTCACTAAAATGCTCTCATTTTCTATAAATGAAGTTATAAGTAAAGCTAACAGACATTTGTAGACATAACTGACACAGACAGTACTCATCTTTATAGAGTCTAAATTGCTGTAGAAGATAGCCACTTTAAAACTATATGTAAATTGCATTTTGTGAATGACTTGTTACTTTAAATTTCCACCAGTTATTGCACGGGGGCAGGAAGTGAAGAGTTTATACTCCTCTCTGAGGTCCCTGAAATATTTGTCATCTGAGCTAATTTTGCTGCCACTTCTAAACTAGTCACTGATCTCCCAAGATTATACTGTTCTAGCTGAGTGTGTGATGACACTAATCTTTCTCCATTAGAATGAAACACTCAGCCCAGCACGACATCACACTAGGGTGAGAACAGTGATGGATAAAAATTCTGGTTGGTGTTAACAATAGAATATTTTGCTTCTCTGCTCTTTATTTTTGTTCTGCACCAATTAAAAAGGAACCTGACTAAGGCAGCATATCTTGGAAAGATTTTGATAAAAATACAATTTTATCAAGAATATTTAATGCCTTCAAAATCAGTACTAGTAATATGACTTCTAAAACTATAATGCAGTTAAAAACGCAAGGCTGACTAAAATTAGAATTCATTTTCACTGTTGAAGCTCAGAGAAAGCAACACACTATTAAACAAATTAATGAAGTTGGACCAGTCTTTGTACAGCCAGGTAAGGGAAGGTTAAAAGCTTGCACTCCCCTTTATACCAGTTTTGGTCCGGTTTAAAGCATAGTTTTGTGCAAATTCACATGTAGTTAGTCTTCACTTGCTCTACTTGTTGTTTGCAATTTAATTTATGCGGGGAATTCAATAAAGCTTACACGGACTTATTTGCCATGTAGGTATAGTGGCATGGCGCTTACATGGAAGTCAGGAGATGTGCGATCCAGTAAATGGAGCTGTGGGACATGCACGTGCCTGCGAACACAGAAGTGTCCGTGGCATGCAAATCACCTCATAAGCAGGTGATATGTATGCAAATGAGGCAGGCAGAGTGATCCAGAAAGCAAACAGGCAGTCCTGCAGACCCTGTGTTGGTGTCCATAATGTACACAGAAGAAATTCCATGTACAAGATGTAAAAATGACACCAGGGGCTGTAAAAGTATACTTACAGTGGCAGATATAGCATAGAAGACACAGATATGTGCAAAACTAACCACCGTGTGTCCAAACCATATGGAAAATAATGTAAAATCATTTTATTTTATTTTATTTTATTTAATACCCTGGGTGTGTTTACGCAGCGCACAGCAGTATGCAAACATGCAATTATGGAAAAAAATATAAAAAGATTGTAAAAAAACAGAATTTGTGAGTGTGTAACAGTAATGTATTACAGTACCCTGTGCGGAGTATGTACAGTGTTAGACTGCTGTGGTTGCTAACAAGGCAGAGCCTGGAACCGTGTAGTTTCCAGGTACTGTGGAAAGATCTGTATGCAAATGAGCTGGGGTTACTGAATAGCACAAATGGGTATCTGTGTCCACAGATCCCATCCATTTCAAGAGTTAACTGACATCACAAGTGGGTGTGTCCTCAATCTTTTAAGCTCATTGGAGCTCAGCGGCACCTGTTTGCGTGGCGCGCCACCGTGTTGAGTGTCACCTTCCATGGGGGTGTGTCTACTGACTGCTAAGCTTTGTTTATCTTTGTGGCACAGGTTTGCGCAGCATGCTGAGTGCTCAGCAAGGAAGGCTGTCAAAAAAAAAATCGGCTGAGAAAGCCAATGATACATTAATTACTGATGAGCCCTTTTTCACTTAAACTAAGGCCATTAAACCCCTTACTGATGTACTTGGCAGGTGGAATGCATCATAGGTAGCCAACCACACAGGCTACACCTACAGCAGAGCACTATAAAGGTTGCATACACCCTACAATCTGATTTCCCCCCCCATACTCTGCACCACTGGAGTACAGAATTGGGTATTTTAACTGAGGTAATGCTAGGAGCTGCTGCAGGTCCACTACATACGTATGTGCTAGATGCTGAGGTCAATTCAGCTGCTGCTGATGCTGACCATAGATCTAGACTGAGAAGGAAAAGAGTATTCATACCCAGGGTAACCTACCAGGAGCTACATGAGCTGGAGATTGTAGAGAGCTACAGGGTGGACAGTGACATACTACAAGAACTTACTGAGTTCTGCCAACTTCAACTCAGACCCACAGCAAAAAGAGGGGAACCCATCCCAATGGAAATAAAGGTATGTGTAGCCCTCAGGATACTAGCTGCAGGTACTTTCCAAAGACCAACTGGGGACATGATGGGGGTCTCACAGGCATCTGCTTCCAGGGTACTCCACCAGTTCCTGGATGCCATGCTACCACATGCCAGTGAGCACATTTATTTTTCCCACACCCCTGAGGAGAGGGCCAGCAGTATGTGACTCTCCTACTGTGTACACTACCCTGAGGTACTGGGTGCCATAGATTGCACTCATGCAGACATCAAGGCACCACCTGGTGAAGAGGGTAGAATGTACATCAACAGTAAGGGTACCACTCCATCAACTGCCAGGTCATGTGCAAAGCCCAGGGCATTATCATGAATGTGTGGGCTGGCAGCCCTGGCAGTTATCACGACTCCCATATCTGGCACACATCACAGCTGTACCAGATGTTTGCTAGGGGGGACATCCCACATGGCTATTTACTTGAGGATGCTGGCTATGCACTGGAACCGTGGATGATGACACCCATGAGAAATGCACACCCACCCACCGAAGAATGCCATAACGAGGCACACACAAACTACGAACATCATAGATTGTGTGTTTGGGCTGTTGAAGTCACGGTTCTGATGCTGCGATATATCTGGTGGAGCCCTGCAGTAGTTTCCAGCCACATGTGCACAGATTTTCATAGTATGTGCCATGCTACACAATATGATCCTGCGGAAACAACTTCAGCAAGATCAGCAAAGGGAAGGGATACACAGCCCTCCACTAGTGCCTAGGTCACCACAGCCACACCCACAGGGGGACTCGAAGGAGGAACAGGCATGCCCATTATGTCCTGGCCTTGGCCAAGATAAACACATAACAAATGCACTGACAACCTAGAGCACTAGGGACTGACATCTTACTCTGACTCGCATACATATTAGTAAATATGATGCCAGCTAGACCACACAAGTACCTCACCATGTGTTGGCTGTGGATTGCATGCATCAGACAGAGTTAGCCATGAACTACAGTTCTATCAACTGCTGCATTCACAAAGTAAGCCACTCTCCTATACACCACTTTTAAGGGGTACTACAATATGGTAGCATATGTATGGACCTGCCACATGTATGCAAGGGAATATAGTGGGCTATATATAGTGTGCTACTGGACTACTTGCAGAGAACTATAGTGGGATACTGGACTACTTGTACAGATCTAACAGCCACTTGGGACAACAGGTAGTCTGTTCACTATTATGTGCCCCATAATATCCACTGGGTCACATGGCTGGAAACTCCATGATATTATTCCAGGAAGATTCCAAACAGTGGGGTCACAGGAAAGTCGCACGACTGTCTATGCCAGCAAAGCATAGGCTGGTCGCCCCCACCCCAAACACATCAGTGTTCCCATACAACTGCTGTAGCAGTAAGTCTGGAATGATATACCAGCAGACCAGACAATTCCTGTATGTTGTTGATACTGTGAGGAATGAAACCTCTCTATCTGGCAGCTGGTGTGAGTCACTGGGCCAGGGACAGTAGCATGGGTAATGGTGCTGATGGTTCAAATCTGGCAGCATCCAACAACTTTTGCATATCGGGTACTAATATGGTGGTATTCCCACAGACTGTCATAACCCCTCAATCTGT